>NW_009647006.1:446214-496489 GCF_000708025.1 Charadrius vociferus | reverse complement strand
CCTGCTGAAAGCAGTGGAGGGCAAAATACAGCCCCTAGTTTTCCCCTTTGGAATTAAAACTCTTTCTTCATAGGAACTTTAATACATAGAAATAAGGGGGGGGAGGGTGTCCCACTCTTCTTCAACATCAGGAAATTGGTATCTTCTGAAATCTCTTTCTTTGTGCCAATCCAGCTTTATACACCAATTAGTTGGGGATTGTGGGCTGGAAGTGAAGATAATTAGACTTTTCTGTGCCACCTTTTGTGCATTCAGATTTTACATTTTTTTTTTCATCCATCGATTCTCAGATAAAACATACCTACATTCATGCTAAATACAGTCTGGTTATAACAAAGAAACAATAACAACACATTCTCAGACTCTCCTGGTTTGGGGTTTTCATGATTTTGGTTGGTTGGGTTTGTTTTGTTGGGTTTTTTTGGGAGGGGGAGTGTTTTTAAATGGCAACCTTTTCTAATGGATATCTTGACTTCCACAACACATGCACGGGGAAAAATATGCTTGAAAATAAGGCTGGCAGCCAGCTGCACAAGACTTATTTATAAATCTCTTACTGTCTTTTTTTTTTCAGCTATCCATCCACGTTGTAGCTGGAATGCCTCCTGATGTTTTACAGCAACTAGATATAAATACATACAAAGCCAGATGCCCAGGATGGCAGAAGTTTTACAGGCAACCAGCTGCGAAACTGTTTTGAAAGCCAGGGAGGAGAAAAAAAATACTAAGTTTTCTCAGGCCTGCTAAAGCATAAGGGTTACAGTGATGAGATGAATAACCAACCTCTCTGACTCTGCATGACTCATCTCGGGATGCTAGCGGGGAAAAGAGCAAGTTGAGGGGTACTCCATAATCTGGGGACCAGAGGGTGTTTCCAGCATGATAACACAAACCTAAATTATTCCCCTGCATGTCCAGGGAAGAGAGCCAAGTACCAGCATGACCTGCTAACTCCAACCTCTGGACACCCTGCTCATTCACTGCCTCTCCCAGGCAAGGATTTACGATCAGTCTTTTGCACCAGCAGAATCCCACTTAGACTCACATGATGTCTTCAGCAGGGAAGGGCCATTTGGACTATTCCAGAGGCACACAGCACTTCAGACAACTGGAATCCCCAACTACGGCCGGATGCTAACTTTTCTAGCTCAGTCTAAGACAAGATCTTTTTTCCCTCTATGCTAATAGCCTTATTCTTGGAGTCTGGAATGAGAACCATCTCGTGTGCTTTGTGCCCGATACCTTTGGTCCCAAACGAAGAGGACTTTTTAACGTGAAGCTGTCAGCAACTAATGGAAAATTGTAGTTGCTGTGTTAATTCAAGCAGGTCCACTAGGGACGGTATCATATTAAGAAAGAACGGAGCATGTAGTGATCACTGCAGATCCATTTACGACTCAGACTAGCAATCTGAGAAGCTTTATCATTAAAATTCACAGAAAATCAATTAAAAGAGGCCTAAAGCAGGCTGGAGTTACCACAGTGCCTCTTTCCAATTTCACAGAAGGTAACAAATGTAAAGGGTCAGAAGATGTCAGTCCCAGTAAGCTAGCTCTGCGTGCCTGGTTCAAGTTCATTAAAGGAATTAAAGACTCATAGTAAGAAGTAGAGGACCAACGAACTGTGATTTTGTTAGCCAGTTGGTTCAATATTGAATCATACAAATAACTGACACAGTCAGTGGTTTCTAGTCATTTTGCCTACTTGGATTCTGAAACAAAGATAAAAATACAAAACAAATACACTGAAAATTTTATCTTAATAGTAATTAACTATAGTCTGTGTGGATAAACTTCCTAAAATTAGGAATATTCCTCTTCATCCACTGCAAAAGCAAGGCACCAGGTACAAAAATGGACTTTGGTCATTTTCTTAAATACATATGGAAAGAAATAGAAAAATTTTTAAAGGAATTAAAAATCAGAGCTGTGGTTTACTGCTACCTGTCACACAACATGAACAAGCCCGACTGCTTGAGTTTCTAAAAGATATACATGGGGGCTGAACAACAACTTTATGGTTGCTTTATGTCACCAACAAATGTGAAATATTTGAGACTACTGAAATATATCATAAGAATTAGTCAAAGCTCATAGATGCTGCTAATAATCCTGGAAAAGACAAGACAAACATTGAACTGCTCATTCTGTTCAGTGGAGTAGCAACAGCAACAGAGAAACTAACTGGAACTTGATTTAGCCACCTGATAACGAGAAGTAATGCTTTGCTAAACCAACAGCGAAAAAAAGAGATGCTGACCCTGGTACTTACCAAGCATGGAAAAAAGCGGCTTTGTCTGGTCACCTATGGGAATTTGAGGAAGAAAACATCTGCTGTTGCGATGAGACCTGGCTGTTTTGGTCTGCATTAGAAAATAGGATGCAAGTTGTTAAAGATCTTCCTGTCCCTGTATGGAGGACATAAGAATGAGTCACGGTTCTGTTCTGCTGTAACCTCTCTGATAGGGGTAAGTTGTGCTTCTGCTCCAGGAAAATCAAAACCCACCGGTATTTTGCTATGGTTTATTATCTACCTGAGTGACAGAGAAACAATGATTTTATCAGAATGAATGATCCTGTGTTAAAGGATTAATTCAGAGATCGTTAAATTCTGCCAAAGACAATGTCCTTGTATGTGAGAGAAACACTAAACCTTTCCCTTTTCAGCATAACAAAGTTTCACATAAAAGGTAGCTCAACATTAGATTTCATGAAAGCTTTCAAAATCACACCCAGTAAAAGCAAGTTGAGCACATTAACAAATCTGCTAATGATTTTTCGAAATAGATGTGCACTCGTGCCAAATTGACATCACCATAACAACAGGTTGTAATAATCACATGCATAAACGGAGAGTTAAATGTTGAACTGGTCATTTGTGCACGCCTCAGCATAGCAACAGGAAGTTGCAGTAATTGCATGACCACATTAGCCAGCCAGGTGTTCCTTCAGTTTTGAAAAGAAAAATAAAAAAAAGAGTTACTAAGCCTTACAAACAACAGGCACCAATTAGCAAATCAGGCATATTCTTTCACTGGCTCAGTTTAATTTTTTTCCCGTAGAAGTGTGGTGATGACTGTTCTTCTAAACATATGTACATTACGTTCAGTACAGCATTTCCCTCTAGATTTACTACCTTAGATATATTCCAGCACTAGCATTCAGCCTAAAATAAAAGTGTAAAGTGGGCTTAAAAAATTGCCAAAACACTCTAATGAAGTAAACTAAAGACGACCACTTTTTGCCTAAGCTTTCTATTTCAGTGATTCCATCTGACAAGAAACCAAAGGCGTGGAGCAGAAGGTAGGTAACTTGATGCAGTCAGCAGTAAGGATCAGAAGAAGGCATGTTGGGTATGTATCCAGGATGGAAAAACCTTGTATATAGTGTTTTCCCATTCCCCTTAGCAAGACCTTGAGTGTAATGCAGTAGTCTTGAATGAGGTTATTTTTTTTCCACAGAAGTTGTGAGAATAGGCCAAGAAGCTTCCACAGTTTACCCAATCCAATACTGTGCTTTATCGTTATTCTAGATAATCTTCTCTGAAATAAGCTTATAAGAAAGATGAGGACAAACTTTCTAGTAGTGCCTGCTGTGATAGGACAAGGTATAATGGTTTTAAACTGAAAGAAGGTAGATTTAGACTAGATATAAGGATGAAACATTTTACAACGAGGGTGGTGAAACTCTGGCCCAGGTTGCCCAGAGAGGTGGTCAATGCCCCATCCCTGGAAACATTCCAGGTGAGGTTGGATGAGGCTCTGAGCAACCTGGTCTAGTTGAAGATGTCCCTGCTCATGGCAGGGGGGTTGGACCAGATGACCTTTAAAGATCCCTTCCAACTCAAACCATTCTGTGATTCTATGATATTAAGGGGGAAGTTTAGTTTCTTCCTTTTCTATTAAGACTAAAAAGGTAGTCAGACTTTTTTAAAATCTAATTTTATATTTTTTACAAACCTTAAGTAGATCCACACTAACCAGTTCAGTCTCTGCTGCCATCAAACTTGAGGGAAGTAACACCTTTTTAGCACTGCCTAGAAACACAGGAGTGAGATAAAACTAAAATATGCAGTCCCAATGAGCAAAGGAATTATGTTCTATCCACCTTCCATAAGTCACAAAGACCAAAATCTTTTTAGAGCATGTCATTCACTTTCAGCCTTGCATAGTGAGCCCTCAGCTCAGGGATGATCATGGATCAAAAGATGCCTCACTAAATTACAAGAAAAATGTCAGTATTCTGTTTTGTTGCAATCCTGTTAGTCATAGGAAATCTTGTGTGCATCAGCTGAGTTCCAGGAAAATTATATGCAACAGCAATACCCTTTTTCAGAGGCTATTCCCGTACCTTATCTAATAATGACTCCGTGACTTTAGAAGACTTCCCCCCTCCACAGCAACAAATCTACTAATCTTCCAAATCCTTATTAAATTCCAAATCCATCTACCTCTTAGCACTCCTACGTAATACCGAAGAACTGCCCACGGGACAAAGGCCAAGTCTCACAAACTGCTTATCCTCCACATAAACCCCTACATGTCTTAGACTGAAGCTCTTGAACAGCAAAACTTTAAGAGAGCCATTATACTCAGAATTAGGGATAAATTTGTTTCTAATGTTAAGCTCCATGCTATGTTAGGTTTCAAACAGTTCAAGTTATATAAGTTCTTTATTATTCATCCTCCTGGAATGTCCTCACACTTCCGAGCTCCAGCTCTACTGTGTTAAGCTTTTCACACAGCCAAACAGCAATGACTGCTGTCCCAAAATAAAAGAGTCTATGTCCTTCACACCCTTAGAAAAATAAGGAACATTCACTGTTGTGCTCTAGGAGACAAATTCAGTTCAAATGAGAAATTTTTCAGAATGATCCCCTTCCTATTTATGTTTTAACAAAACTGCAAACAAACAAACAAAAAAGATTTTATAAGGAACAAGAGATGTTTAAAAGCAAATCTCTAAACTAAGCTGCAATACTCAACCAGCACTTAAACACAGGCAAGCAGGCAGTCGTAACTACCTATTTCACAGTAAGAGATTCTAAACTCTACAATATTAAATTAATTAAGAAACTGAACAGAGAGCAATATAACCATATTTTAATTAATTTAAGGGTAAGTAAGAACACAGAATGCTTTCCCTGAAACTGCTTTTTTTTTCCCTTCTAAATGTAGTGCCTGAGTAGAATTAGCAATAGGAAAAAAAACACTGAAACTGTAAAATAATTTCTCCACAGGATGGAAACAAAAGGTAATTATTTAAAAACTAGAAACAAAATACAATCAGAAACATACAACATTATGTACCATGTATTATTTTTATCACCAAAAATTCCCCATACAAAAGGCATGGAGAAAACCATAACTCAAAAGTGGGAAAACAGAGGGACTGTAAAAGTGAAATGGACTTCTGACAAATGACACTGTACAGAATATGAGTTCACAGACTGACAAAAGAGAACACTCCAGCACTAGTAAACCAGAATAGTGTATATTCCAGCTGAAGCACAGATGTTTGGGTATTACTCTTTTAAACTGGCACACTCACTTACCAGGGCTACAGAACTTTGAAATTTTGAGGTGGGGTGGTTGTGGCTTTTTTTCATTTCAATGTACTGTGAAGATGGTTTGGAAGGTATGAGCTTCCCTTCTGAAATTCATTAGTTACCCGAATTATCAGACCTGTTTGTGTACTCACGGCTTTATCCCAAACAGCCCAGCAACATTAAACCTTTATGTAAGCATTGCTCGATTCAACCTCCATACGTTGCATATTCTCTGAATCTTTGAATATTAGGATGTTTATACTCTTTATGAAAGATGTACCTGAGTTCAAGTAATCCACACTAAGAACAGAATTAAGAGCAAATTTTTGGAATTAATAGTTGTTTTCTGTTTTTATCAGACTATTATTTGTAATAATTTGCTCAAAACCTTTCCTACGCTATTATCTCCATACAGCTGTAGAAATTACAGACTTACAGATCAGTAGGGAAACATGTAGATTTCATGATTAAATTCTTCTTTCTAGACTGCTTCTTATAAGCATCTGTACAAACCGTAAGCCACTCTTCCAGGGACACTAGCAACAGCAACACCAACCTGCCCTCCTATTTCTCTTCTCTGATTACAGACTACATGGTAAAAAGCCCTACTAGGCCACACAGGCAACATTTGGATGTCCTTTTCTGCCCAGTAATGCCCAAGACTTCACCTGTTTTTTCTGTAGCTGTTCCAGTTTTCACTTGCTTCTATTTCCTTCTTCTCTATGGAAACCAGTTATTCTGACCAGATGGCAATAGCTTGCTTAATATCAAGCATACAGACATATGCATGTTGGCTTTACATTCCACACACAAAAAAATGACTTTCTGACTCACCCTATCTTCCTGTCCTCCAACAGTGATTTAGATCTGAGAGAACATCATTTAACACACTCAACTTTACATATTGAATGTTTCTTCTCGGAGGAAGATACTTTACCTCTGCATTAGAGAGCTGAATAAGAGATAAAAACCTGAGCACCTATAGCTCTTTAAAACCTCTTCATTCTGATAGCCACGCATGCAGAAAACTTTCAAAGGAAGACGAGATTTGCTACACCCTATCAGATCATTGGTGCATAGAGTCTGCTATCTTGCCTGTGCTGGTGCTTCAGAGAAAAGGAAAACAAAATCCCTGTGATGCTCATACAGTAGTCAGTTTTGTATCAACTCTTTGCCTCAGTGCTGGGAATTTTTTTCATGGCATTAAATCCTACTTACTGGCTAAGCAAAGTGAAGCCTAAAGCACTGCTCTTTAGAAGACACTCAAGTTGCCACTGTTTGAAGTTCATTTGTATACACAAAAATGCTGGTCTCTTAAAGGCTGTTGTACTTTCTTGTTTGTCCTGTCCTTCATGCATGCAAGTGTTTCTTATTTGTTTAAAGATGACTTGAGTTGTCTACCACTTGACATCATAATCAGAAAAATGTTTTAACACAACATACATTGCATTCTTTTTTCAAAGAAAACTGGTTAGCCTTAAAAATCATTTGCCTAGTGCAATAAATGCTTAGTTCAGAAAAACAAAGTTTTGCTGATTTACCTCAGCTAATAGAATTCGTCAAAACGAGCTGCTTCATTTCTCCTTTTGAAAACTCGTATGCTAGAAGAGAGGTTACTGCACTGAATTGCATTCCTTTTGAACTAAGACACACACACATGCCTCCTATAGCTATTTCTTCCTAGGAACTACTTTAAAATACTGAAATGGATCTACTTCTACAATCTGGTCCACAGTTTATAAGAATTAATAATAGACAACAAATGCTGGGTTTTTTCTTTTATCTACCAGCTGAGATACATAGCTAAAATGATTAGGCTTGTAAAAATACATGAGAATAGATTCTATTGATTGAGAATGAAAGCAGAGAAAGAAGGACTGGATTCAAAACTGGATGAAAGCAAGCAGTGTCAGCTCCCAAGACGTATTTAAAGCTACTAAGATGGACACAGAAGGGATAGTGTGTGGTCATTTTTTTAAATTAAAAAAAAAAAAGCAATGGGTGTGTTTGCCTTTTTCTAGGAGGATACCGTAGAAGAAAGGATACCGGGTTGTTGTCTGTGTCTTGGGTTTAGGTCCTCCAAGCTTAGTTGCAAGCTTTCTATATAACCTTAAGGGAAAAAAAAACTTGATCGGCTCTGTCTTTCAACTGCAAGTAAGAGGAGCTCTTCCACATCTCAGGACAGCATTGATTATTAAGAATAATAACTATATTGTTGAGAAAATTTAACCAATATTTTTGCCTATAAATGGTCTCTGGACATTTCCTTTTATCTTATTTGACATCTTAAAACACATGACTTTTCCTTAAAACATGACTTGTCCTTAAAATACATGACACGTCCTTTCACAGAAATCAGTTAATCAAATGAAGACAGATTAAAAAAAAAAACCCACCAAACTGTTTTCACAGTTCACAATAAGATCACATTCTTAAGATACACCATTTAAAAAGAAAAATAACAAACCAGCAATTATAAATTATAAAACTGATAGTTGAAGCATCTGGGCTAAAAAGCTTTGAAACTCCATGCCATGGTTAATATAAAACAAATGCAGATGTGCAAGGACATACCAAATTTTCCCAGATTGGGATATAAGCTTGTATTATTAAAGCAAAACAATAATTTCTAACAAAACTGACATTTTCTGAAGTTGAATACCATTTGTGGTGACCACTGATGAACTCTACATACTATTTCAGAAGTTCAATTGGCACTAACTGTCTTTCTAGATATAGTCAAGGAAGAAGTATCTGTTCTGGTTTTAAGTACAAGTTTCTAATAATATGCAGGTCTGCAGCTTAATTAGAAATCTTTCATCTTTCAATATTTTTAATAAGATCTAGGAAATAACCTGTTTTGCTATCAACTATCCTTAGTAGCTACGTTTCACAGCATGCAACCTGAAAAGGTCAACTTGTCAGGCAGTAATACATAAAAGACGAATGAGAATGAGGGTAAGGAAAATCATCTTGAGGTGAAACTATTCTACTACAAAACCAAAGCGATACTAAGAATCATCCTGTTAGCATGAACCACACACTCTTCAGCTAGGAGAGAGAGCATAGTTCTTAAAAATCTGTTCACTACATTAAAGATCAAGATAAAAATCAGATTAAAAAATCTGATTAAAAATCAGATAAAAATCAGGTGTTGGTTTGTTCAGTAGTCAGCTATTTTGGCCCTCGTAATTATCATCACAGTATTAGCATAACAATTTAACAGATACATTCCAGATGAGAATTTTAATTCATTTGCTACTTTAAGGCATGCTACGCTTTGATCCTGTGAACATATCCAGCTGCCAGACGGTTAATTTTCTGGTTTCAACGTCACGTATAATCAACTACCTGACTAATGACTCACCGCAGAACTCTACACAGGAGGTAGAGCTCTGCACGGATTTGCCTTTGAGAACTTTTCACATGTCTATGAGGTTTCTGTGGGCAGCTTCATGAAATGGTGGAAAAGCTACTCCAAAGAACTATATCAAGGAAATAACACAGCACTGTGTGTTTTCTCTAGGCATGAAATTTTTAATGGGCTTATGTGAAGTAACACAGAAGCGACTCCTATCCACAGAAGAGATTTAAAATGTTTTTGTTTCAAGGATAACCAATTGTACGTTTAGAATTCCTGGTCCTGAAAGCTGCATTAGGTCCTTCTTATTGAGTGCTGAATCTCCCTAGAATCTAAACTGTCAAATTACTGCCTCCACAAAGAGACAACTTTCAGGTTTTGCAAGCGATCCCCAAACCTCAATAAAAATAGAACAACAGAGTTTTACCAAGATGGTTCTGTGCTTTCTTGCCTTTCAAATACTTATCAAAACAGACTTGCTTTCACTAGGACAGCTGCCAAACCAATGAAAATCTGGGGGTACACCTACAAGAAATGACAGCATGCGCAGATGTTCCTTTCCATAGTGGTCACAAGAAATACACCAATTTATTTTTAGCTATTCTGTTATGACATTCAAAATGGCATTGGGAATCTTTTTCCCCCTCAAAAAAAAAAACCACCACCCAATTTATTTTAGTTTTAAGAATTAACAACAAAAAAAGCTATAAAAGTAGTTTGCCTCTGAATTAGGAGAATTTAAAGGAACTATTTTATGTCTGCTTTTAATTCAACATTCATCAATCTGAACTTCAGTGTGCATAAGGTATGAGATTAAAGGTAGCTGAAATTTTAGAGTAAATGTATATTTACCTGTACGTAGCCTGTAATCAAAACACAGTAACCAGCACTGTTTTGCTTCAAATCTGCTTGCTATTTGCTTCATTCAAGACAGTTCTATACTTATTAGATGATTAAACACCTGGGGAAATATGTATTTTGTTTCATGAAAGATGTATTATTAATCGGGAACGCATAGCTTTACCAGAGGAAGGAGGCATATATTTGTTTAATTTTTGCAAATAACTACTTTTGTTTCACTCATCTCTCACAACTACGTTACTACTGTCCCTGCCGATACCAGCAGTCCTTGGATAAATTCAGCATACTGGCACAAAAAAAAATTACAGCAGTAGCAATGATAGTTGATCTTCAATATAGCCCATAAAATAATAAAAAATATAATTTGAGGTTTTTCAGGTTTGACAGTTGGGAAGACATGCAGAAAGAGCAGCAAATTAAAAATAGCACAGGAAATTTTGCACCCATTTCTCTGGACTTTCAGTGCAACTTGGTTTGTTTGGGTTTTTTTAACTTTCTTGTGGGTCACTGAAAACTCGCAACACGGAATGAAATGTGGTTTTTACTCCTGAGTGATATGAGTTATACACTCAGTTTTAACCTCATCCAACGCTCAGTGAAATCCTGGAAAGGGTCACTTCGGCAATATGAAATTTAAATTATAATCACATAAGTGGGTATTTTTTCCTCCACCCCACCCCCCCAAATATATCAATACCAAGCAAGAATGCTTTCATTTGAAAGAAAATCATTACAAAACTAGGCATTATACTTGGACATAACAAGTTTATAACAACTTCTAGCAGAAAAAGAAAAGATAGAATCTGAGGTTACCAAACTCCATATAAAATCGAGCTCATGCTCTCCCCAAAAGCCTCATTGAATTTATCCAGAACTTAAAGAATAAATTCACATAATGACCTTTCACATATTCTTATGTTAAATATTATCATTTCTACTTTAACTGTTCATCATTATGATGCTTTTCAGAAGTGAATTTCAAAGCCATATGCACCAGTCTTCCCAAAACCAGGATGCAAGTGTTTATACATTTGTTCACTTAGGAAGCATAGTAATCCCACATGTCTCGGCAGCAATAAGAACTAACCAACAAAACTTGACAAAGTATATTAAATTGTCAATTGTCACTTTCCACCGTCGAGGTAGATATCACCAGCTTATGAATTTTGCTCGTAGACATAGCAAAGAAAAAGTAAGTCTTTATTGCCAAATCACTTCTAAGTTGTTTTAGTCTATTGCCAGTATGCTGTGAGTATAAACGCTGTATTCTTCACAGTCTCACCCAGGAAGAATTCCACTTTGTTTAAAATTAAGTATGTTCTTGGGTTTGATCAAACAAATTAAAATTATCTATTAAAACACAGCGATGGCAGCATTGGCACTCTTTGCAATGAATCTACTTTAAGAACTACTCTTTGATAATTCTGATGTCCATGATCACCTCAAAGATAGTTTTACAAATTAGTGACAATTTCCCACATTCACCAAATAGTTGAAGCAAGGATGAGTGCAAGGAAAATACCCGCAATCCTAGATTACAGCCAAGTCCATCTTTGCCTTACCTGATGACCAATACATGTTTTGAATTCTGATCCTCTCAACCAACTACAGCAAGTCAAATCCAGGCAAACCTACTCCAGAATGGTGAGTGTGTACATGCTTTCTTTCAAAGGTGGAGCAGATGGTCTGCTTTAATTTTATGTCTGGATGTCTAGGATGAGTAGGTGATGACAAAAACTTTACCCTTTGGTGCAATAAATCAGTGGCTAAAGTATTCAGAGACCTTTAATCCATAACATCTTCCAAAAGAGAATTTCACTAGCCCCAAATTCCTCTGAGATGAGAGGCAAACATTCAAATCCTCTTGACTTTTTTCTTCACAGCTTCATTCGGTGTTATGAAGGCACTTAGTACAGCACCGAGTACACATCAGTACTGTCAGTATGGGGCTACAGCTACAGTCTACCTTCTCACATTCCTCCTCCGGAAAGAGTAACTGAGGTATTACCTTAGCTGGTCTGTAACCGATTTGGGATTGTCTGAAGGAGGGGAAAGTCAAATGAAACGTGAGGACTGGCAATGAAGAAATGATTCTGATGATGATGATCATACACTTCTGGCCTTGTTATGGCCACAGGTTACACTTAGTCCCTTCAGTGGGGAAACGCAGTGTTGGGCAGGGGGAGTTGTGGTCAGGACATTGGGGTTCTCTCCAGCGCTCTGTTTCTCACCTTTCCCATGCTCTGGCACGAGTCCTCCACAGGCTGCGATCCCTTTGAGGATGTACCTGTTCTGGTGCGAGTTCATCCATGGGCTGCAGACCCTTCAGGGATATATCCGCTCTGGCATGGACTTATCCATGTGCTGCTGTCCCTTCAGGGATGCACCTCCTCTGACATGGGTTTATCCACAGCCCCTTCATGGGGAGTGCCTGTTCTGCTATGGAGTACCTCCTTCTCTGACCAAGGTGCTCCCTCGATTGTTCCCTCCTTTTCTACCTCTCTGGAATTTTTTGTCCTTTCTTAAATACATTTTCACACAGGCACCACCAACTTGAGTGATGGGCTCAGCTGTGTCCTGCAGCAGGTCTGTTGTGGAGCCAGCTGGAACCAGCTCTGTCCAGCATGGCGCATCCCCTGAGTTCCTCCTGCAAAGGCCGCCCCTGCAGCTCCCCCACTGTCAAAACCTTGCCACAGACACCCAATACAGTTATCCCCTAGCTTTGGTGAAGTCGTGAAGACCCCGCTGCCAAATGGCAGATGGCAAGGCATTATCTGAGACGGCACGCTGAACCCCTTAAGTGGTTATCACATTGTCTGACTTCAGCACTTCTGTTTCTGAGACTATTTCATTTTGCAGGGAATAAATTATTTTAATATTATAATACGGGGTAGAACCTGATTCGATCGAAGTGTGGTTAATTTACCTTCAGAATAACAAGTTACAGGCATGCAAAGGACCAGGACTATCTTAAGTAATTGTTTCAAAGATTATTCATTTTCCACAAGCAATCATACCTATATCATGTATTTTACATTAAAAAGCACAGACTGAAAAACTCGCGTGAACGCTGCAGACCTTAGATAGTCAGAGACAGCCAAATGGACGTTAAGTATGCTGCATCATGAAGCAGAAGCATCAGGGCCAGGTAGCGGGCGTCTTCACAGGAGCTGATTTACCCATCTTTCTATAGTAAAGGAACCCACAGAGAGTTCCATGCTACAACTGCTAGAACGCTAACAGAAAAAACCTCTTTCTTTGACTGAAAGTCAAACCTTGTTAAACAAACTGCATTAAAGGAAGAACGAAACATGCAGCATTAGACTGACCTTCAGTGGCCTGAGGAGATGAAGAAGTCCCCAAGATTAAGAAGCTTCCAAAATACAAAGCAAAGGACTGATTTTTACAGACCAGATTTTAAATAGGCCTTTAAAACTGCAGTTCTTAGACTGCGCATGAAAGGGAAAAAAAATCAACCCAAACTTCAAATGCAATTTTAGATCCCTCTTTGAAAATCTGGCTTAAAAGGAGAGGAAGGGCTACAATCTATCCCTCTCCTCCCTCCTTCTTTTCCCCTTTTTTCCTATGTCACAGATGAGGAGTACAATCAAAGGTCTGTTCCTGATTTGATTAGAAATGTTTCCTGTGCCAATTACTTTGTCAAATAAGACAGGAAAGACCCTTTTTGATTTCACCTTTCCTTAGCAATGACTTTTCACCGCACAGAACTTGAACAGGCTCAGACCTCTGCCACTAATGTATATGAAATCATGCGACAGAGGGTAAGAAAAATGTTTCCTTTTTAGTGAAAGGCAAACACAAAACTAAAGAATAAAAGGTTTTTTTTCTGCTGATTTGAGAAACATGGATACTGAAATTACATCTACAGAGGGCAAGTTAAATTTTTAGAGAAGCTGGACCATATTGAGGAAGAATCTACTTAAATATATTAGTATTACAGTAGTAACTGCAGCTCCATTCTGTGCTGGAACGGGTTCCTAATGCCAGCTCCCACTCCATTTTAGAGGGGAGAACCAATACTGATTAAATCGGTGACTCACTGCTTAGAAAAATTACCGCAGAAGGAAATTTTTAGATCATAGCTAAGCAAAAGCCCTGAGAAGATGCTGTACGGGCTGTTTCTGGCAATGTCTCCATAATCAGGTAGTGCAGTACAACAACAGAAGCGGTGCTGATCAGAAGAGCTGCTGAGGAGGAGCCAAAGACCACATCGCACACGTTTCAGAAGGCTTTCCTTCAGACCAGGTATGGTCTGGTTCCACGAGTGAACGCCCATTAGAGCGGCAGCATGTTACACGTATTTCAGAAGCACGCGTATGACTTAGTGTCACCCAAAAGGAATGCAACTTGAGTTTCCAAGATCGATCCACAATGCGAACCAAAGCACAGTGAATAGGTAAGACTGGTAGATTAGCTTCAAAAATGCACTCCTGAGCCAAACTAAAATCCTAGTGTAGCCTATACCGCAAAATATGCTGTAACAGTTTGGCACAGAAACAATCTCTTATATACGATACATGCCGTTCTTTCAGTTTCAACAGGAAGTTCATAGCTGATCAGGATTAAAACCATTTCAACTCTGTGGAAAAAAGCCCTAGCATGGTCTCTGTCAAATAACATTGTACTCTTTTTTTTTTTTTTCCATTACTACTTCAGAACATTTTAAGTCTCAATAACAGCAAATGAGGAAATTAAAGTTGTAAGTCAAACCCTGAGCTCTGGAATCCCCCATTGCTCTCAAACAACTGTATAAAACATGAACTTAAACTCAGTACTCTGCAATACATCTAAGCCATTTATTTGCATATCATTTTGGTGCTAAAGCCATACCTTTTATTTCTATTAGCAGATGGGCCTGATTCTTGACTTACCCTGATGTAGATTAGCAATGTGGACCCTGACGTTCTAGATGGCTTATGCTTAGTTGATTAAAAAGCCTGACCTTCCTCTCTGTGACACTGATCTTCCTAAACCCAGCCTAAAAGTACTAAACAGGCACACGTACTCTGAAGTTTGCATTACTAACATCTGCCTTTCAGTTAAGACACTTTGCAAAAACACTAAGTATCAAATGTTGTCTGTATCTGCAGCAAAGACTAGCTTCTCTGTAAAAGAAAACCACCACGCTTTTTTTTTTTTAACTCTTATTTTTAGAACATTCTAGTTCTAATGCCGTGGCAGCTGTGTACAAATATAGAGCAACACCTTGAAGCATTAATAAACAGCAGCAAAAGAAAACAAAACCTCTCAAATTTCCTGTGGCCATTTAAATGTGAAATTGCATGTGTAAATAAATGACATTTATGCAATATAGTGATATGTACATGTTTCAAAGTAAATATATTCAAAACATGTTATGCAGCATCTATTTGTTGGCAATGTTTTAAATTATTACTACAAGCCAAAGGCAAAGAAAGACTTATTTGATTGCTTCATGGGTTTATCTTCATCATTTAAAATACAGCAGCTACTTTGCTTTAGATGAAAGTATTTTATCCTGATAGATTCATCCACCTAGTCACCAAGCTGATATAGAATAGACTAGCGCAGATGGTGCAAAGAACTAATTCTTAATTACATATATAGACCTATCATTTTTGTATGACTGTTATTTTCAAATCCTTTCATACTGTGGACTTACGGCATACAACATATGCCCTGCCATTACCCCACTTCTTTCTGGCAATTATAACCATTGCTTCCACAGAAGTTAAAACAATGTACTTTTACTCATTTTGATGTAACGTAGCTGCTGGAAGCCAGACCACGTAGCCATCAATTTGTATTTCATACATCAGTATTGCCCAGAAGTTTAAAAACTACTTTCATAAGAGGCAAAGACTCTCCCATCCATCCATAAACAAGAAAAGTTAAAAAAAATCTTTGCTTAACTATTTTCCAACTTTTTAATATTTACTTTTGTAAATATTAAAGGATTTACTGTAGATGATAATGGAGTAAAATTAAAGCATAACTGCAGGCCTGCATGTTGATCTCAAGTCTGATGGTATGAAGAAGTTGATAGTAGTTTTATGAAGTTCTTAAACATCCCTGTCATGATCATCTTTATGCACTTCCTCATCTGTCTCCAACAGACAGTTGTTTTCTTCAACCTGAATAAACTATCCTACAGTCAGTAATAGGGAGAATGGCTGCCTCTTATATAAATCAAAGCTGTTTAATTTTTAACTGGTTCATACAGCATCAGCCTTTATATATTTATATTTAGTCTCTGCGTAATACATAGGCCCTTATGAAACATGTATAAAATACTACATTCCCTAACACTGCAAAATTCCACCTGAGTAAGAATGTCACTAACTTTACAATGAAAGGAAAGTATTTTAGTGGCAGTGCAAAGGGACAGGGCGAGGATGTCGAGTACCACTAAGGATTCTTGACATACAGATGCTGAGTATCCAGCTGAGATGCAGATATACATAACGTAGCAAACTTTTACAAACTGAAAATTCCCTCAGCTGAGCTAGGGTTCAGTCAACAGCTTTGATCCTCCAAAGGGAAGTGTAACGAGCAATTTAGTCCTTCTCCCTCCCTGCCCCCTTTTTGGGTCCCCTCCTCCCTAGTCTGTGGAAAGGAAGGAAGGAAGGGTATTCTAAAGAATGAGTACGTGGGAGCTTCTTTCCATGTTCTGATTAATCTTTTATAATAGTCTAAGCCTATGCTACTTATTTCCACTGAAAACTGTGCATAGAATGTAACTGTTTGACCGCTGACAGCCACATAACATGCTCTAACGCGCAGCAGACTCCTGTTTGTGAGCAGTAATTTTTATTGGTTTTGTTTTCCTTACATTCTGTGATATAACACCTATTCTTCACAGCTAAGCTAGATTTTAAAAAACATTCAAAAGAAGAGTATCTGCTTTGTATCTTGTAGAAATCTGCCCTTTTAAACCACATTCTAAATTTAGCCGTGCTCAAAGGTACTTATCTTCTAAATTTTATGTTTATGTCTTTGATCAAAAACGTTACCCAAGTAAACTTCCCCTTGAATAGTCTGTCATAGATGAAGAAACAGCAGCGTTTGCTATCTGCCACCAAATTTTAATCCCTATCCCGTAATCTTATTTGCACATCTACGATTCTATCATCCTTGAAAAATGGTCTGCTCTGCATGAAACATGTCTACATTTGTACATCCTACCAAAATTTTGCTCTGCTAAGTACCACTATCTAACCTTCTTGGGTTAGTGGAACAAAATGACTTTATACTACTTGAGCAACTTCACTCTATGTATGTAAGGACGTTTACTTTAGAAGATGATATAGGTAATTTTACAAACAAACTGCCCTATAGGCTCCTACTAGTGGCATATCAGATAATGTGGCTGAAAATACTGTGTACAGTGTATATATTATGGACACATTCCTATATCCCTTTAATACGGTTCCTAGCAATAAAATATTTTGCATGCTATGTGCAAAAGTGGCCAAAATGAGACTTATTAAATGCCATCAAACTGAAGGGACCATATCAGCATTTTAAGAGGAGCCTTATTAAGATGAAATTCTGTATTTCAGCTTGTTGTGAAGTTATTTGAATTTCCAGTGTCACATCTAATACTCCTGATCAATAATGTAATATGCTGTACACTAGATTTTAGTGAGTGGAAAGACATTTTTGTATGCATCAGTTATCTACTGAAGTTATCATAATAAGAAACTCTGCTGTTAACCTGTCTTTGGATTTATGTTTCTTTTCTCTGCTTTTGATCAAATCTATGCTAATTTTTATAAGATAAAGTAGAAAGAGATGCTGGAAGAATAGCTCATCTGAATTCAAATGAGCTGCTTTTTTTTTTTTTTTTTTTTTTTTAGAACACCTCTCAGGGCTTATCTTTTTTATTACTCTCGCAGAAAGCAGGACAGTCTGGTTAGAGCCAGGGGCTAAATCAGAAATTACTTGACAATCCACTGATAACATGGCATTTTGAGAATAGATTCTCTGCTCTAAGCTCCAGTGACTAGGGGTGAATCATAAACTGTACAAGTCAATCAGCTTAGGATTTGGTTTTTACATGAAGACTTATGAAAATTTAAGTGTACTTTATAACCCGAAATGAACTTTTACCTTGAACTTCTTTGACATACTACTGTCATAGGTCGGAAAAAAGATGGCAAGAAAATATAAATGAACCAGGAATTTTGCTTACTAGATTTTGTTTGTTTAACTCGTTTTTAATAGTTTGAGTTCTGCCATAGTATCTGTGATGCTGTATCAATAGCTGGGTTTCCTAAGAGTCATATAATATCTATTTAGGTGCTCTGAAGAAATGGAAGTAAAGAGCTAAATCAGTATGTCATACATCAAAAAACAGGGGGGGGACGGGACATAGACACACACTAAAGCCTTTCAGCCCCACTTTCCATCTTTGCTGTTTAGAACAGAAGACTCTACTTGTGCCCTCCTTGTAGTTGTTCTTTCCCTTTGTAGGGGCATTTTTCCCTACTATAGTATCCGTGTTTATGGCTGCAGACCTCGAGTGGATTCTCACTCTGACTGCTCACTCACCCCAACCCATGCCTAAGATATTTTCACGTAGTCCAAGACAGATTCTGGCTGGCAGGAAAAGTCTTTTTTCCTTATGTGAACACCTGGAAGGGGTCTCAGAGATGATGTCAAACCAAAAAAAAGCCTAAAGGAACATATGGACCAGGCACCAGTAGCTGTTGACGGTTGCAGGTCTTGAATCTTTGAAGCCTACACCAAGCTGGTAATAATTTAATTTAGAACACATTCTGCATCTACTGATAGTAGTTGATCTGATGCCTTTTGTTACTGTATAACAGTGCTAAATAACAATTTCATTACAAAAAGCAGTGATCTTACAGTTAGCTTTAAAACAGTACGCGGCCTCACTTCTTTTCAAAGCCTGACCAATTTTTAATTAAAAATGGAAGAAAAATAACCACATTTCACATATAGCATGGTATCTTTCCTGGGTTTTCAGTTTTTCTATTCTTATTTAAGGTATAGGATAATGAAAAGTATTGAAATGGGATTTCAAAGCAGGCAGTAATTAAGGTATGGGAAGGTATGTGTCATCTGATAACCCTCAATATCAGTGGACAATTTGCTGAAGCTAAATTATTTCTTCCAAGAAAAAGAACCACTTAGTGTCTTTATCTTCCCTGGTGTCTCCAGAGAGCGCACTACTAGCTACATAAGTATATACATTTAGCAAAGTTTCTAGCTATTTGAATATATACATTTAGCAAACTATAGCATTTTTAGGAGACTGTACTGAAGCAGTATTTTCTTTTTGAAGATATTTTAACAAAAGACTTACTTTACTAGGGAAAAGTGTTTCCAGTCACAATTTAGACCTGCATTGTCCTTATTAAATAGCATTGCTTTCCTACGGTATGGGCAAAATTGTTAAATGGGGCACACATTTATTGTTGTCATTGCTAAATACAGATTCTGCTATGCTACCAATTATCAGTGCAAAATTAGAATCAAAATATGATGTTAAGGAAATTAACATACATTATTTCTCCCTGACCTTCGAGTATTAAGGTTACTCTTCATCTCTTACAATATTCTACCCTCAGTTTGTCAGAACAGAGCAAGCTATTTGCTGCTACATCTAGTTCAACTGCGAGTGCCTTTTTTTGTTTGCAATTAATTTTCACAATGGACAGCTCTTCCCATTATGCGGTCTTATGCATTTGTAGGTTTTGTTTGGTTGTTTCTTTTCTGTCATAGGTAGCAAATGTTAATTCACACGAAATATAAGTCAGACAGATATTGTACATCAGCTTTGGGTTTGTGGGTTTGTTGTTGTTGGTTTTTTTTTTCCTTTTCTGGATAGCACTCGTGGACAATAAGGTTAATACCAACTTTCTTATCCTGCACAAAAACCCATCACAAGCTTCCCAAAGTGTACTTTTTGAATGGCATGCATATTGGACCACAAAGCAAGAAGATTATTAATTACACGGAGACCAGTAGCGCTTGCTTCCCTAAAGGGGAAAATTAAATGAGACTAACTAACCAATAGGTTAGCAAAAGGTGAGCATTAACGTACCGGTGTATCAATTTAAGTGTCAAGTGTCCATAGTAGCTTTCAAGGGTGATAATGGATTTTAGTATCACCTTAGGGACAGATTTTAATTGTGCATAAAACAGTGCTGTTCAAGCCATTATATGACTGAAGTATTACTATTTCTATAACAACTTGAATGTAGAACTTGACTCTGGGCTGAATTGTGGCACTTAAGGGAATCCAGGAGGAAAGTATTTTACACATTCAACAAAATTAAAGATATTTTGCATGCCTGACATCACCATTTGCCAGCTTTAAACAAATCCTGACCCAAGATCATTCTAAAAAAAACCTGTACACCGGTATAGCCTATGCTAGTATCTTCCAGACAAGGAAATAATGAGAAGCAGGCTTAATCATGTGTCTTAAGAGGTCAAGATCCATGGGTTCAGTAAGATAGAGGAGAGAATGAATGAACCAAGGGAAAAAATGGGAAGAGAGTGAGGTAGGCTGACATAAACACTCTTTGCATACTCTAGTTATGCCTGGTTATGTCCCCGTATGCAGACATAGTTACGCTATGAAGAAAATCCCACATTAAACAAATCTGGCCTCTCCCAAGTAAATCAGTAAATCAAAACTTTTGAACAAATTAGACAAATATAAATCTCCCAAGGCCTAGTGGCTTCATCTGTCATATAGTGACTATTCTCCTGATACACAAGGTTTCTTAATCAATATTTATTTCTCATCTTCCCATTTTAAAATTAGAATGCAAGCATCATATTCATAATGCAGTGTTTCTGAAACCTAAGAGCTAATATTCTCATCCCAATTAAAATGAGGAAACAGATTGGTTTTAACTCAGTGGCATTCTTTTTATGGACTCTTATTCCTTCATAGACCACTTAGTTATAAATAATCCACGCACAGAGCTATTAGGCCTTTTCCTTGTTTTATGGGTTACAGACTTTATTCCTGTGCAAGTAACATAAAATATTCTAAAGCACTACAATGCAACAAAACACATTTAAATCCCTATGTTAAGTCATTGATTAATTTTGATATTTAATTACTTCTCATTTGTCATACGATTACAGCCTTTTGCCTGAATGACACAATTACTGAGTCCAGACCAAAGAATCACTGCTACCTAAAGTCACATTAGAAAAGGTCATTTTTAGTACCTACGTATGGTTAAATGGGATGATGAGATAGGATACTGACAGAAACACAAGGAGCTGCAATTCTCACACAACTAGTAACTCAGAACTAAACCAACAGAAAATTGTTTCCACACTTCTTGTGGTAAAGCAGCAATAGATATACCACTTACTTCTTCCAAAAGAATGATCTCCTGCACTTAAAAGATCATGTGAAAGACAAGGGGTAGTTGGGTCACTGAAATCAGAGAGTGCGCTCTCCTTTGCTTCGGTGGGCCTCGCACCAAGTCTTACGTGTTTCTTCTATTCTGTGCAAAGAGGAAAAACTTGGATGAAACTGAGGCAGAGGGGAAACTACAGAAGACACAGGCACCTTTGGCTTTGCCTTTATTGTTTAAAGTTAGAATCGCTACTATGCCTTCTCTGATCATGCAAAAATGCTATTTATAACCTTTATAGTTTAAACAGAGAGTCAGGTTACACTGAATCCTACAGCGTCAGTAGAGACATTCTAGGATAGTTTGCAGCAACAGCTGAAGTCTTTGCCCTCCTTTAGATAGAAAAGATTCGATATTGCCTAGGGAATTACACTCAAGGACAGAAACAGAGTGAGAAAAGCTTTCCTACCAATTTTCCAAAATACATTTAGACTGTGAAAGACCGGGAAGAATATTAATCTGTTTTATTCATACACACTTTCTTTTAAGACAAATTAATTATGCAGCAGAAGCATTTAGCATAAAAATACAAGCTTTGAAATGTGAGCGTTAAGTGTAGTACGGGGAAATGAAACTGATAGAACTGATAGAAGGAGATTGAAAGAGGCTAATTAGAAAATGTCTGGGAGAGTATAACCATTTGACAAAAAGTACATAAGATAAAGCACTGTGGGCTTTAGCAGATTATTAATGGTCTGCAAGATTTATTATCCATTCACCTTTGAGATCAGCTTTTTTTTCCCCTCAATTTAGTCTCAACTAAAAAATGCAAAACAGCAAATGCAACTGTTGGTTATAATGAGGTCACAAGCTAATAGTGTTCTTATTTCAAATTTTAGAGTAATAGCCCTAGGAATGTAGTATCTTACAATAAACATTAGTTCAACCAGCTAAAGCTATAAACTGGAAAACTATGACCAGAGTCTCATCTTTCTTAGTCTTTCATCAAGGGTGAGCATAAACATTTGTTCTGTGAACCTCAATCCCACTAAAGGTATTAACGCTCTGAGGAAAATCCCCTTCAGTGGGTCTAAGTAGATTCCATTACTTCAATGATTTTTTCCCCAAGGACAAATAGTATAGATAATGGTTCACTATAGCAGTCACTCATTTAGGCACATGGCTGAGGAGTACTGCTTCTCTCTGTACACAAGGCTCTGAAACTAGACCTGTGAGAAGAGTGACTTGAGACCGCTCTGCCAATTTTCAATGGAATAAATGTAAGACCAAACCCATTAGAAATTACACAGCAATTTTATGCAAAAAAAAGATGATTGTTAAATCATTTTCTACATCAAAAAGAAACATGTATGGCTTTAAGTACTTTTTTAGATTAAAAAGATGACTTCTCTGTCCCCTGACCCCATATTTTGCTTATTAGTCATCTTGAGTATAAGCAGGAGGATGGAGAACTTGATGTTATTGGCATTACACAGTTAGAAGAGGGAGTCAGGTAGAACCGGATGTAAATTACAGACCTGTCAGGTAAATCTGCAGCAATCTGATCCAAGTCTTCTGATTTACCTGACAGTTCACTACATAAAAAGACTGTATGGTCAAGCTTTACATTTCAGAAAACGAAAAGAAATATGTTTTCTCTAATTTTCAAGTCCACTGGTTTATAGTTGAGCTTGAATGATAGCTTGCTATTGTTATTTGTTAATAATCACACTCTGGACTCAATATGGAATTCTAATAATGTAGCAAGAATCCCATATGCAGTCGGAAACAATATACAGATATATTATTTATTTAGAAATACATAAAAATAAACAAGCAAAGGCACCATACTTTTATGAGAGCTTGCGTTTTACATACTAAAAGAGTGGCACGGTGCCACTAGGAATATCAAAAGTAGGCATATTTCTGGAATCGCTGTCCTAAATCTGAGAACAGTGAAGTGCGTGGATCCCTTCTTGGCATAGACGTGAAAGAGTCTGTTTCATCTGAACTGTGGAGGTGGCTGGAGTGTTGAAAGATGAAAACGTGCTATCATGATGGCCCAAGTACAAAGATGATGCAGAAGTTTCTTTGCTAAACTGACTCCAGCTAGGACGGAGGCAGCGCTCCCATGTTGGCTTCAGAGCTCAAAAGCGCCTCATCAGCAGGCGTTTGTAGAGCCTGTGAAGTCTTTGGAAATGTTCATGAGCAAGAAGGTGAAACTATTCCTCTCAAGGTCCAGGCTGCCAAATCTAGAAGCCTGTGGTCATCACAGCTTGCTCTGGAGTAGTCCAGACCATGACAGGACTAACGGGACATCTGACTCACTCTGGAGCAAATCATTTAGCAAGCATGGGTCTAAGCCTGGGACCTTAGCAACAAAATGCAAAAAAACTGCCTGTAGCTTAGAAGAATCTCTCTAAAAGAAGCAAGTCTTTCTGAAAAAGAAGCCAGAGGTAGTGGGGCCAGAAGCTAAACATTTCCACAGAAACATTTCTCCTTCAATCTCAAATACAAAGGGGAGAGAAATGTCCAAAATGATAAATAACAAGGTCTACTGAAAGAAACGGGGAGTAGGGAAGGTTCCTAGAAAATCTAGGACAGTAAACTGAAACACATAAATACATGTAAAAGATCCTATTCATGCTCATTTATTTATTTTTCTATGGAAGTATTTACTTTTCACCAAAAACACTGCCATGGAACATTCATAGCAATAGTTTATATGACTGCAATAGCAATGTAATAGTCATTTCAAGAAATGCTTAAAACATTTAGGGACCTCAGGAAATAACTGAATGAAACAGACAATGAAATAGAATGTCTGTCATTCAAGTCATTTTGCAAAGCGACTCCAACATTTTAGTTATTTCATAAAACGGCTGGTTTCAAAACGTGACCAATATAAATGTCATTTGTCCTTTAGTCTGGTGCACCTCTTTATATCTTAGAGAACTTTCAATGCGCTGTGAAACAGCTGATACTACCAGAAAAATATTAAGACATAAAGTTCTATGGATAAGGTTTCCATATTTTATTCTTATTGAGCACTACTTATACCCACAATGTTGTCAGCTGAGAGTATTTCCTTCTTCAGTCCCTTCCTCAGGCATATCCATTTATGAAATAATTCTGCAAGAAAGAGAGTCATTTTTATTATCACAAATTATTTAAGAATTATGTGCAGTGAAGTAATGCCGATTCCAGCCTGTGCTACTTCAGTTTTATGCTGATTCATCACTACATTACCTCCAATACTTCCACACGGTGGTAATTCTACTGATTTCAAAGCGGTTGTTTCAAAAATCTGCAATAACACGCCAGTGAATCAGACCCACACCATGTCATGTCATAAACTTGGAAACAGACACCAAATAGTGACACTAGAACTACTGGTATTTTATTTTATTTTACTGGTCCTGGACAGTGTTTACAATAACTGCAAATGCTAGAGTGCTAGGGAAAAAAAAAAAAAAAAAAAGAGAAGGCAAGGATGGCCAAACACGGAGGTGTTTCCTATGACAGAGATTAATTAAATAGCTGTCTATTACTCCACCAGCAACCTCAAGTTTATCAAGTCCTACAAGCACTGCTTTTTCTAGAAGATGGAATAATAGGTCAGGGAAGACTACACAAAACTTTTTCTTAAAGTGTTTCACTGCACATTTGCTACTGGTTACAGAGACTGAGCTAGGTGAACCTTTCTTCATCCGCATTTCTTGCCAGCTTGCTCACTCTGAATATACAAGATACAGTCCCAAGCACTTTTTCCTAGCAGCTTGGAAATACCTCAGAATATTTATTTTTTTAGCTTTTGTCGAAAAAAAGAACACGTGAACTGTTCCACTGCACTGTTAAACTTCACCAATAAAAGGAAGATCGGTATTATGTAAAAGGGTTATCCATTAGTGGAACTCAATTAGATAATTGCCCATTAGAGCTGTGGATGTGCAAGCCTCATAATGTGGTAGTCTGGCATTTGGGGAGGGTTGGCGAGTGAGCGAGGGGAAGAGGGCAGGCTGGAAGTAGCTTAGTATTTGCCAAAGAATACAGCAGGATTTACATAATAATTAAAAGCAGAAAGACTTGGTGTAAAACACAGAAGCTCAGAGATTGGGCAGAAGGTTCAGGAAAGAAGAGACTTCTGTTTCCACTGAAAAAATGGACTAAAAGACAGTAAGGGCGTTTCAAGCAGGGAAGAATTTCAGCCACATGGTGCCACCCACCAATGAATTAATACCCAAAAATGCAAAAGTCCCTGAGGAGTTCTTAATAAATCAACATGGATTTTGTATAAAAGTAAATGACAACTATACTACTTTTTCAATTAAATATCAAAATAGTACTTATCTTCAAAGTGCTTTGCAAACATTTAAGATTTGTTTTGAAAATAGGGAAGCAAAACACCTATTGTTCTGTATGTGATATTTACAATAAATAGATAAAGTGGCAGCAACATTATGTACACATTGGAGACTGTGGCTATTCAAAAAAGGAAATTATACCATTTTATTTTAACCTTTCTGTAGGATTATTTTTGCAGGGTTAGTTAGATCCTTTGCGACTGAAATATTAGTGGGAGGGAGAGGGGGAAGTTGCTATGTTTGTAAATGCCTAGGATTCTTCTAAAAAATGCTGCCATCTGTGTTAATAAAAAGTACACATTTTTATTTTGCTTAGGAAGTCTGAAAATGGAATTCACATGCATATGTTTCATAAGTATAGCTCTGTAAGTTATAAAATCGTCTGCAGAAATACTGCTCACCAGGGCCATCTATCAGAGTATCCAAACGTGCATTACTTCTTGATACTAATTGGTGTTAAACATCTTACTTTAAAATTCCACCAGTTTTCATGAGGGCTTTCTGTAAAAAAGTTTGCAGAATCACATCCCTTACTTTTCACAATTTAATAAAACAAAATAAGGTCCCAATTCTGCAAATAGTTAGGCGTGAAAATATTACATACATGTAACTCCATTCAGCTTAACATTTGAGATGTCTTCCACTGGAATTTAAAATTACTCTGTAGGTATTTCTTAGACAAAGAAAAAATCTAAATATTATCTTATGAATATTTCCCATTGAAATGCGTATTTGTTCATTAATTACTTTAGGTTGACTTTTACTATGTTGTTAAGGCTAGAAGGTTATAAAAAGGTGAAACAGCTGCAATCACAGTTTTCCTTGTCTGATCTCATCTATGGCGATTACAAAACTCAGGTCAACACTACTAAAAGTAACTGACGTAGTGCCAAGATCTTGAATACAGGCTCTCCAGCTCCATCTTCTGGTACAAAAGTACCTAAGAAAGACAGTCTAGTACTTCAACAGCTAATTTTTCTGATCATAAATGTCCTGAATATATGAAAGGAATTCTAGCAAAAATGAGCCCATCGTTCATAATATATGACAAGATCTGGCTTGGTAGTTATTTTACTGAAAGGCAATAATTTTCTCTGCCCAGTTCCCACATACTTTCCCCATTTCTTCTAATATCCAATACATAATGTAATTAGTCTCAAAGATGCTTCAATCTACAGGGACTAGATAAAACTCATTTTGGGATTATATTCAAGATTGAAACAGTCTCAAAATCAATCTTAAAATCTTCTGAGACTCACTTATTCCAGATGTCATATAACATATGCACATTGTTTGCACATGAGTCATTCCAGTCTGTACCAGAATAACATCAGAACCAGCTCAAAACCTAATCCTTGATTCCTTAGAATTTAAAATTTCCCAAGATTACTAAGGGTTTAGCCACATAACTCACATTACAATCAACACTAAAAACAAATCTCTGTAAAACTTATTCTCGCTTCCTCTGGTAAACTGTATTTGTAGGTGCTGAATATTCTAAACTATTCCAGTGCTAAAACAATTCAGTGTTAAGCCAAAAATCAAACTGAAACACAGAAAAAGGCTAATCATTTTGCCAAAGCTGGTTCAAAAACACCTTCTTAAAGCAATGTGTTACTTATGCTTTCTTTAAGATTAGGAAATATTTTAAGCCTCTACTGTTCTCACTAATACTTTTTGAAGAACTTGAGCTCAAAAAAAGCCACAGAAGCGAGATATTTCCCTCAGTGCACAAACAGTTCCACTGTGTGTGACTTTCTGACACAAAACTAGAGGAGATATTAATCCACAGATTTCTCAGAACCGGGAATATTTGCGTCCTTAAAAACTGCAATCTTGGAAGTTAACTTAAGAATTTGCAAGTGGTTTTATTTAGGTGTGATGTTTAAAAGTACTCATACTAGGCACCAGCACCACAATTTTCCATTATTATTATTATTGCTACCAGCAATTTTGCTTCAGCAAATTTGTTGTATTGTCGAAGTGTTGAATCACACCATCATTTGGCTGAGAGTCCCCCAAGATGTACAAAAACGCTACAGGAAGAGGCATTTGAAAGATGCACTTTATAAAGTGCATCCCCAATGCTGCAAGAAAACAAAAAATGCAAAACATTTGGCCTGATCACCTATGCTCAATAAATACCATATGCATTTTATGTGACTCACAAGTTTCCTCGACTAAGAGATTATAAAGCCAAGTCGCTCCCATAGTTTCAATTCTTATTTTACTGCCCAAATTATTTTACTGTCATGTGAACAACTGAAACAGCTGCTAGACTGTAAAAGAAGATGGAAGCGGCTCTCTTACCTGCCTCACTAAGACTATTTGTGCTTTGAGGTTCTTGGATGAAGAACATTATTGAAGATCACAAAGAACAGCTACTTCCAGATTTATCCAGCCAGATAATCCAGATTTTCTTGGTGGAGGGCATTTGTCTGTAATAGAGAATGCAGAATCCTGTAATTTTAAACAGTATTTGAAGAGGGGGAAGGAAGAGGAGAGCTGAGGAAATTTCTATTTGAACATAGCTCAGTCAGGTAAAAAGGCCTTCACCTAGGCTCTTATTGACTAACATCTGAGTGTCTCTGCTATCAAATTCAAATCTGATTCTCAGTAACCCAGTTCTACCAGGTTGTCCTGACCAGCAGGTTATTAGTTACTCTGCAGCAGGCTTCTACTTTCAAATTCTCTAATTCTTCTGAGAAGGCCTATATGAAGTTTCCAAAGGAGTCTCAAGTGTAAGACAAATAAATAAAATTAATGTGTTCTCATTGCCTTCAGAATACAAAAAAAAAAATAGGACTTTGTAATGATGGATTCTTACTCTCTTGCAATAAAAAAAGGCTATCACAGTAAATTGTTTCCAATCTAAAAAATTTACATCAAGGAAAATTTACGGAGAATAATAATATCACACATAGAAAGGCAGAGTGAATCCTACGATAGAACTTGTAGGAAGCAAACTTTTAAAAACTGTGTTCTAACATCTACATTAGAGTAACACCAAATTCGAGGCTTTTAACTCATAGACAGTCTAATTACTACCCGCTTTCCTCTAGTTTAATCATCACTGAAGTATTTATATAAAATGGAATTGCTTCAACAGGAAAGACTTACTTGCTGAGGGACATGGAGTTAAAAGCCTGAATAAACCAGGAACTTCAGCTTGAATCTGCCACAGCCAAAAAATTCTTTTAGTATCTGGATCCTATTACTGTATCGTACTAACTGTCCAGCTGTGTTAGTCAGAAATGCTGTATCAGAAATGCTAGACAATGTCTTTCTATAAAACACTGGCATTTTTCAATTAAAAAAAAAAAGGGGGGGGAAAATTCCCAATTTGCTGCAGGTTAACCTTCCATCCAAATTATCACCCACTGAAAGAATTCTCACTCTACCATGAAGCTCACGTTAATCTGGAAGTCTTCATGCTGCTCCAGGCAGCAATCAAATTCTTTTCCATAAAGAAAAGAATTTGCAGCCCTACGAGCACTGGTTTTAGCTGAAGAACTCCTCCAGTGTACAAATGAGACAGCTGCAGTGCAACATGGTTATAGGGAGAAAAAGCCCAGAAGGAATAGCAGAGTTATAGAGACTATAAGCAGCTAAGATTAAGTGCTAGTTCAGGAGGCCTCATCATCTTAAGGCAGCTCCGTGTTGTATCGAATACTATCTAGCCAAGAAATTCAGCTGGAATGATGACATCAAGCCGTTTTAATTTTGCATTCCTAAACAGCTGAACATTGTCTGCAGGTCTGAGAATCTCGCCCCAAGTTTTCTGAAGGGGTAACAACCCGACCAAGAGCACTTATCAACTGTTACTTGAATTCTACATAATGATTTCTTTCCCCACCAGGCCAGCCAAAATCAATGTATGACCACTAAGATCATAATCCCACTGTGGTACGCAAAGAGTTTTTAAAAGTGAAATGCTAAAGTGACATTGGAGACAACCTCAGATCATTTCTATAGTATTCTCCATTCCCTAATAATCTCCATTTTAATTTTTAATTTTGTCTGTCATCTTTATCTCCTGGTAAGAGCACCCCAAACTTAACTCACAGGTTTATCCAGGTCAGGGACCTATCTTAGTATTCTCTTCTTTAAAGTTCGGTGTCTGACCACTTGCACTGCTGTAAGAAGAACAGGTCAAGTTCAACTTGGTGTCCTACAGGATCCCCAGGTCCTTTTCTGCAAAGCTGCTTTCCAGAGCCACGTGTGTCCCGCCCCCAGTATGTACTGGTGCCTGGGTTTGTTACTTCCCAGGTGCAGGACTCTCTTGAACTTCATGAAGTTTTATCCCATGGGATATCTACCTACTCCTTTGGGGTTATTAGATATGAAGATGACTGCCTACCTTATACAAACAAGGAAGGGCAGTAATTGCTTTTTAAAACAGTACTAAATTAAAAGGAGTGTCTCTTGCATCTTAAAAGGTACGGTACAAATCACACAGAAAGGCATTCTGAGAAGAATGTTTCTTTGTGGAACGCAAGAGACTACAATTACCAGCCAGTGAGGTAGGTAAGATACTTTTGAGTATTTGTTTAAAAACTATATGCATGTTTTTATGACTAGATTTTACTCTTATACATTAACTATTACATATTTGCATACATTCTTGTAAAACAAAGAACACCACAGAAAAACAAAATCCCAACCTTTTCCCTATATTTATAGAATGCTAATATTTCTGAAATAAGAATTCAGAGCCCCACCAAATTAATTTCACCTTTCTCCCTTTCCTTTAATCAGGGAATTTGCCATATCCCCTGCTTCTGGTTTCGTTCAGTTTGAACTTCTGTTTGTGCAGTGATTTCCTTTTAACATTTTTTGATTTAAATTAGTCCCTGAAGAGATAACTGACAAAAAAGTTTACTGTGATGTCAGTTTTTATAGCCTTTCTAATTATTTCTCCCCTCCCCCAGTACCTACAAACATCTAATCTTCTCCACTATGCTACAAGCCTATTAAAATTAGAACCCTAATTAAGAATATTCAAATGATTATATTTTGCCTGGCTGATGGCACCACGACAGCTGCTCGACTCATCCTTCAGACTATAAAGAAATACATGAAAAATAGAAGTCTAGGAAAAGTGAAATGGATACTATATGTTTTTTATATAAAACGACTCAATAGATTGGGAACAGGCCTCTTCCTAATGAAGAGTTCCTAAAGGAACTGACTTACACCGCCAAGTATTAAGTAGTTTCTGTATCTAAATGGTTACAGTTTGTTTTTTTACAGCTCTGAACCAACATTTTCAATACCACGTGTGGTAGTTGATAATGTTGAGTTTGAAAGGAAGAGTACTGCAAGGCTAATTTCTCCTCCAACCCCTGTCATTTTTATGCACATCAGCACTTTATCATCTTTACTGAGACTTGCTGCAAATTTAAAATACCCTAAAAGAGCCGAGAGAGTATTCTTACAACAGTATTTATCTACTGTATCGTTAGGGTTCTTGTTACCGTAATTTCACAGTTCTGAGCAACAATTATTTGATTCATGGGAAATAGCGTTTCCATTTTATGGACAGGTAATTGAGCTCTATGATACATTAATTGATTTGTAGGGGAAATATATTAAGAGCTGGCTGGAAAAACAAATTATTCAGGACCTTCACAATCGCAATGCCTTTTAGAGCTACCACTCTAGGAACACTAAAGAAGTTTGTCTTAGCTCATGTCAGTGAAGCTACAATTTAGTGTTTGTCCAAAGAATGTTCACGTTCTACAACGAAAGTGAGGTTAATATGGTTTCACGAGCTATAAAGGCATAACTAAAGATTACCGTTTACTCTCAGTTCAGGATCACTTCTTAGCTAAAGGTATACTTAGTGGGCAGAGCTAAAGTGAAAGATGAAATTCAATGAAGTATTGCTGGTAAAGTGAGTTATGCATCAATATTTTAACAGAGGTGATCCAATCCAATCCCAACTCCTGCCTGAGTGGGATTCAGTGCTGCAGCTGGAAACACCCAGAGTGCTCGGGATCTAGCAGTTCATGAGGAACAAGTTGCCAGATCAGGGTCTGGGATGGTTATTAACATTTAACAAAACTTTAGTTAATAAAAAAAGACACAAACAAAGCCAGATCAAACTCATCCCTAATGCAACTTAAGTGACATTCATCTAAACTCTGAAATTTTATTGGGTTTTTCATTGTAAATAACCACTGATGTTTCAGGATCAGTGAAAGATAGTACATACTCAGAACTGATGTTACTCCCTCAGAGTAAACAGAACTTCACCGATGATGAATTCGCCCCTCTGGTCCTGATCTTTATTGCTATAGTGATTTCTGCCTTCGCAACGAGTATATGAAAATCTTGTCCTTCTGACAGGGTGGTAGTTTTACACTCATTCTGCATAGGTATAAATCACAAGGCAAAGTATAAAGCTATAAAAGACTGAGCTCCTGCTTTAAAATTCCTATTTTTATGAGCTTCTCACTACAGGCTTTATTACTTAAAGAAGTGAATGTTATAAGTGTTAATAGTGTGAATGAAATAAACAGTTATGTAACATCTTCCCTACCAAGACACTTTAATAAATCTTAACAAGTTAATTTATAGGGAAGGTAGGTACAATCTCATTCAGTACAGAATCTCATTGTTAATTAACAGCAATTAAGTCAGGATTACGTTGAAAGTGGCTGAATTTTGTGAATCAGCAGGTACATTAACATACATAAGAAAATTTAAGGAGAATGAACCTGAGAATGCTTTGCTCAGTTGTAGTCACACAGATTTATTATTTATCACAGTATTTCTATTACATGTTACAAATGTAACACTATAAAATCTTGACTTTGCACCAGCATTCTGACACAATTTTTGATCAAAAGAACAACCGCCTTGCTAGTGTAAAAAAGTATGTGAATAAATGAAAAACATTAGAGAATTAAATTCTATAGCATTATAATAATTTACAAATACCTCAACACAGAAGTTACTTCTACTTTGCTAAATGTAGTTTTTCTAGAAACGGTATTACTATTATTACTATTTAGGAATGCTATTATTATCACAGTATTTTTAGAAAGGTATTACTTGTTCCTGTGTTACAGTACTGCATTGTAAATCTGCTGTTCTCAAAGATTAGGGCATATGCCCTTTTAATATCTGTATGTTATTTAGCGGTTGGAAATTACAAACAAAGGTGGTTGGGTTTTTTGTTGTTGGGGTTTTTTACTTCTCAAGAGATGGCAAAAATCACAGAAGAAATATTTTTCTGAACTGGGAAAACTTTATAACCTGCATGATAAATATATGAATACAATATAGAAGTTCAGCCCCAAATAGAAATGACATATTTGTATAACTTCTTATTCACATTCTAGAGTGCATTTATGTGCTGTACTTCAAATGCTGGCAACATCTCATGAAAGACTGAACAAAGCTGTACTCCCAAACAATCCTGCCCAAATATCCCTTTTTTACCTGTTCTCTCTGTAGCTACCATGGGAATGCAGACGCAAAAAGAAACACTCCTCTCTGAGAAATAATCTGTTCTTGGAAGTTGTTTTGTATCTGGATCCATAAATCCCGACGACTTCATAATAACTTTGGCAGCCAACAACTGCGATTGAACAACAGATAACTCCTATTAGGAGCGATGAACAGACAAATTCACCGGGCAGACTACTAAGTAAGGAGTCTCTCCTTTTCAGTGTTCAGACAATTAAAATGGCTTTCAATAACTTAGCACTAATATGCAAAGCAAGCAGCATCTGCCGGTTAAATAAAGACAAAACAAAAAAATATTTTGAGAAGATTGTTTCTAGGCAATGTGGGAAGCTGACATTCTGTTTTCAAGCAAAAGCTATTAGTAAGACTGAAGCAGCGGTGGAGGGCAGAAAAACAAGTATGTTGGATTATAATCATTTCCTCTAGCGTAAGTAGTTCTTAGGAGGAAAGTTCCTTACCTAATTTTGTAAAAGCTCAGTGTTTTTTTCCCCCCTCCTTTATGATCCCATGCAAAAATGGTGACAGATTGAGAGAGGGAAAAGGAAAGGGTTGGCTGAAGGGAGTCAGCTGATAATAACATGCTGAAATCATAGATTTTGACTCAAAACGTAGCACCCTGACAGTTAATTACCAGTAGTCGATGCAGGGACTTAAAATAGGGTCCTTCCTCTTCCTTGGAAGCAAAGCATAATAATAATGCAGAAAAAAAAACTGTTTACTTTTTACTTAAGTAAATAAAGCATATTTGTACTGTAGCTGTTCAGGGCTACTGCTGATCACATCGTGTGTGGCAAATGCTAATCTTACCTCTACCCATTTTAATAGCTGGGCTTCCATAGTTCATGAGACTGCTGTATTTCTGCTGGTGACTTCTGGCAGATTGATTGGGCATTGCATACGCAGGGTAACCTAATGCCCTATATATTCTGGCTACGTCTGAATCACTGTGCAAACAACCTATCGTCAATCTGCACATGCATGGTGGCCGGTTTTCCAGGTTACTGCTCCTGCTCTGACTGACCTGCCGGACATCCAAGGCAAAAGGACAAGTCCTTCTTTTTCCATAAAGTCCATAGAAACCACAAAAAAGGCAGAAGGACAAAAATGACTCATAAAAGCAGCAGTCTGTAGCCAAAAGCAGCAGAGTCAGCAGCGAGGTGTGTCACTTCTCATGGTATTCCACTTGCAGCTGTTCCAGTTGGGTACCTGCTGAAAAGCAGAAGGTGGTACTTCATTTATATTTCAAACCATAATAGCCGTACTTCTGTTGCTATTCAAAGAACAGGGAAAAAATCTGGGGGTTTCTTAGGCTTTAAATAGTTTCCAATTTCAGGCCTAACAGAAAACAAAATGGAAATTATTACAAGTATTAGGACTTAAAAATAGAAATACGGAAGAACACAAAATGTTATACTCGGGTTGCCTATTGCTTTTTCAGCAGAACAAAGTCTTTGCAAACACACATAAATACCTACTTTTTCCCCCAGTGAAGAAAAGATGTATCCTATAACCTGTAAGACAAGCCATAAAACCCGATTCCTGTAAACAGAAAATGTTCTTTAAAAATTCAGTTTTGGGAGCATAAATATTTAATTGTCTTGAGCATATCTTAGAAGCTCAGAATTACTCAAAATAGTGCCAAGAACAAACAAAAAGCCACCTAACCTATTTTAATAAGAAATACCTTATGAAAAAGTCTTTTCTTATAATATTTCACCATTTCAGCATATTTAAATTGATTAAAAAATATTTTGAAGTATTACTTTATGTCTGAATCTTGTAACTCCAACTCACAACATCAGTGGAGGAGGGAGACAATGAATGCTCCTTTTATTATTGGGATGACTAAAAGGCTTTGACACATACAACGTTCATAAAAACAATTTATTCACATAGGATTTCATTACAATTATAAGCCGTTTACCACCAACTAACTTTGACTACATTTAAGAAACAAAATGAACCACTCAAAGTAGTAGGAAAAAAGTGTATATGCACCTTTACCAAAAAGCCCTCAAATGACTATGGGATAAATTATAAGCTCACAGGCGGCCTCAGTGCGAAGCCATATGACAGAAAGACACATTAGAGAATGGATTCAGACGGACACATTTCTGTTGTTCTGAACAAACGGGACAGGCAGAAAAACCCTCTTTATTGATCGTGCTCCTTGCTTCTGTGGGGTCTGCCAGTTACTAGGTCCCGTGATAAACTGCTGGCAGCAATTAAGCCAGGACCTCTCTTGCTCTCCACTGGTTTTCCTGGTGAAGAATACAGTTTTGACTCATTTCACATCTAGTGAAACTCCAAGCAGCACCACATGCACTCTCCAGATAAGCATGAGTTAGTTTTTAATGAATAATTCACTGAGCCTTACAGACTCCAGTGCTTGATTGTTTTATATGCATATTCAGAATCAAATGATGAAGTAAATTCACTCTTACCACTGTATGGTACAGCCAAGTACCAGACACACACAAGCCTGTTTCCCAAAGCCTCGCTCTAAGCATTAGACAATGGGCTACACACTTAAGATTTATTAGGTTTTTTTGTTGAATGTTGAGTGAATCCTGATTGATAATTAATAGCACTAGGGACTACTAATTATAAAATATACATAGCCCAAATTTTAATAAATGGGTTTTATTCAGAGCAATTTTAAATCTAAAATGGCAAATGTAATTTCTAGAGCGATTATTTTCAGAAATTGCACCAATAGTGAGATTTTATATAGTTTAATGATTAGCAATTAATTTATATAATCACATTAAGATACACGTACAGCAATTACAAGTGTTGTGTGTTCAAAGAGTTTATCTAATCATAATATCCAAGTATTACTTTCTAAATAACACAAAATAATTTGTCTGATTAAATCTTTGTTTAAGACAATACCCAATGGGCACGACTAAGAGCTAAAATTAATGGCAAGCATTAGCTTTGAAAGATAGAATATTATTGCTGACAAGTAGGAAGATACACATTGAGTACACATATAAACATATGCCCATAATTAATACATATCTTCATACTATGGACATAAATTTTCAGTAAATTTACTTCAGATAGAACTTGAAAATTGCGGAAAATTCTGCTATACAGAGCTTGTTTGAACAACCATAGTTCTGTCTGAAAACACAGACTGGAAAGAGTCCTGCTTCTCAGAAATAGTCTTCCATTTCTACTTGAAAGTTTTAGAAAAAACTATGGCAATAATAAACCCTCCGTTATGCTTCAGCATTTGCTACTTTAAGTAATTGTTATTATTATTTATTTTAAATTATGTCCATCTAATTTTGGCACATCTATTAAAAAAATAAAGGACTTTCAACATTTTAAACCTCTCATTTAAAAATGCAATATTCCAGATAGTCCAGCTCTCTGCAACATCTCAGGGTTACTTTTCCGGTATATCTTTTGGGTTCAGAACAAATTTGCAAATTGTTTTATTTGGATTCAGTTAGACACATAAGACAACCACAGACACACTCCCAAACTTCACACATATATTAGCTTTCCTAGCAATGATAATTTGATTTTTCTGCATAGGTTATTTTCATTCTAGCAGCAGCAAACCAGTTTAAATGGTGAATCATTTTATGCTGTTCCCCAGGCACCGCTAATCATGGTAATCTAATCTGTTCAAATTAACCCACATGCCACAGTTCCACAGACAATTAACCCTTGTATTTCAGTGGGTTGTGCAAATCAAATCTAAAACATATTACCATAATCTTCTGCACGCTACGTAGATTGCTTCAGTATTCATAATTGCTCATCAAGATTCTTCTTTTACATGATTTCTTCCAACACCCAGATAATATCTAGGTAAAATTCAGAGGAAAGCAGAAACAACAAAATCAATCCATCATCTCGACAATTCACAATGTCATATAGAAAATACCAATTCTCTTTATCATTACAATCTAGCACTCAAAACATTTATTGGATCTGAATCAATGAAAGCAGACTATCTTCTCTGTATTAACTGTTGCGGGTGTCCCAAAGGCTGTTCCCTTATGGCTCTGTTTCCTACCCCCAGTAGCGGCCCTCTGACCTCATTCCCCAGTCTCCCAGTCTGTATTGCACTGTAAGGTACTCACCAGGACAGGGGCCCCCTACACCTCAGAGGACATCTCCCACTGGGGGCTGCCAGGAAGGGACTACAGAGGAGTTCATCACTGGAGCTGGCACTCACCTCACTCCTACGCTCGACTGTATCAAGGAGCGTAGCAACAGGATGAGGGGGAATGGTTTTAAACCGAAAGAGGGGAGATCTAGATTAGACATTAGGAAGAACTTCTTTACTCTGAGGCTGGTGAGACACAGGCACAGGTTGCCCAGGGAAGCTGTGGCTGTCCCATCCCTGGAGGTGTTCAAGGCCAGGTTGGACGGGGCTTGGGGCAACCTGGGCTGGGGGGAGGTGTCCCTGCCCAGGGCAGGGGGGGTGGAACTCGATGGTCTTTAAGGTCCCTTCCAACTCTAACTGTTCTATGATTCTGTGATGATTCTACTTTAAGAGTTTCTTCTGACACTGCTTGTGCTTCATGGCCTATTAGATGGCAGTTTCAAAACATATTAGAATTGACCACAAGACAGACTATTAAACTTCATGACAAGTAATTTGACTTTCATTAGCTGATTAAAAATTCACTGCCCTGTATCTGCCACTCATGAAGGGCCTTGTCTCTGTCCAAGACTGCATGAAATAAGAGAAAAGTGGACTTCTTCCGGAGCAAAGTTTGTGCCCTATCTGTGTGGTCTCTCTACTCTCTAGTCTGAAGGGGAATATTAATTGTATTTCTATACATGCAAATCTAAAAAAAAAAAAAAAAAAAAAATTAAAAAAAAAAAAGAATAAAATCGCCTTTCACCGGCCTACATTCTGTCCCCTGCTGAGTTTTCCTGACTCTGGGCCAAGCTTGCAGAGTCATTAGAGAGATAATTGGAGGGCAGAACAGTATACCAAAGACAGCAAGGATCTGTGGAACAAAGGCTCAAAGACATCTTTTACAGTATATAAGGAAATTAACATTTCTCATCCTTGGTGGTCTGCATTATGGATGAGCTGCATTATGGATGCCTGCAGAGCCTCCCAGCCAAGGGGTGGGATGGGGGGATCTCCTTGAGAATCCGAGTAATCCTCAGGTATTGATTTAACACATAAGTAGACACAAAGTTGGCAGCAGTTATACACAGTTGGAGATTTTATGATGGATACATGAGCCCTGTGACACATTCAAGACTGTGGACTGCTTATAAACAGCTCACAATATAAAAATAACGCTCAGAATTAGCTGCCAAAAATCCTGTGGCAAAAATCCCTTAACTCATTTTCTTCTGTATGTTGCACAGAAGTTTTGTTTTGAACTTCTCATATTCAAAAACTGGATTTCTTTAATGTTAAAAGGACACATAGATTACAGGGCAAAATCAATTTCTTGATTAAATTAGCAAAGCTCACATAATCAGGTTTTTATTAGCTAGCTTCAAGACTGTATTTAATACCTATCAGTTTGTTATTTACAGATAATAAGCATATGAACTCAGACTAAGAATGTTCATTTACAAACTTGAAGGAGTACTCACGGTAACTTTCTTGCACTACATTGCAGTGACCACACTGTCATTCAGTACAAGATATATAATTACAGAACTGTAATACAGACTAAGACCTACATTCACTGGCAACAGTAAATTTAAAATGCAGTAGTTTGTAGAAGCAAATCAAGGAATCCCTTACATTATAGCTTACAGGGGCTGTGATGCACTTCTGTAATGCATACCTAAAGATGGAGAAAAAAATTAAATTATATTTCAACAACCATTTTCTGTGTTGCATTTTCATATCCCAATAAAATAATTCGCTCTGCCATGCCTCAAGTGACTTCAAAGTCATCATTAGTTGATAGTAAATAATCGGAATACTGTTTAAAATACAAAGTAGTTATCAACATATTCCAAATATTTTTTATTTAAGAGATTATTTGAAGATCACAGGATAATGGCTGAGTAAGTCCCTTGATGATTTTTCCATCTGACAGTGGCAGCCATGTGCTTTGTCGGCTGAAACATAATTCAGTTTCACGCTGTATTATCAACCCATTGGAATAGCAAATAATTTAAACTAGTCTGAATACTTTGATGTGTAGGTTCCTGCCTCACTGTCTATTCATAGCTATTCTTTCAATTTAGAAGCATTTAGCAATTTGCAATATACAGGGGTTTTTTTCTATGCTGTCTTGCTGAGAGTTTTAAGAAATCTCTCTCTGCAGGCAACAGTGGATTGCAAACACAGACAGAGAGAAAAGCTCAGATACTTCAGAAAACCAGCAAGTTTTGTTGCCTACACTGCATTTAGCCTGAGATGGAGATGATAAAGTCCAAATTCTCTTGCAATAACAAAGCTAAAAGCAAACAGTAATGGGACAAAGAATAGAACCAATGCATCAGCATTTTAACCTATTTTTTTCACCCAAGTGTTACCACTTTCCAGTCACACTACATTTTATGTTAAACTTGAGTACTAAGCTGACCTTTTAGGTCCCAATGAATAAAATTACATTAAAATCTCTTCTGTCTTTCAATAGAAAAGAAACATTCGTTGCTTCTCTTTCATCAGGGATAGATACTTAATCCTTTTGTTATTGATTTTCCTACCAAATTCTTACAGTACATTTTTTCCTTTAATCCCCTGTTATTTGTTCTCCCCAAAGACCCAACAGCCAGGAGCAAATGAAGCTTTTTTAATACTCTTTATTGCAGACCTCACGACTTAGAAAGCATAGCAGTGGAGCTTATATCACATTAACCTTAACCAGAATTTCCATGGAAGGAATTACATCGTAATAACATGCTTTCGTGTTCTTAATGGGAGCTAACACACCAAGTGCTACAGTTACTATGTTCTGTCACCAAATTCAAAGCACAACAACAGAAATACCTTGAGCAATCTGTCCCAGTCCCTGGGTTTGAAAACAAGGAGGAATACACAGCAGTACAAAGGCAGAGAAACTCTCGGGAAGACCTTTAAGAGCCCTTAGATCTCAATAATATCCGCCTCCCGCCAAGAAGTCTGTGGATGTAAAGTGTTTTGCATACTGCATGGAAAGCTATAGCTTCACTAATGGGGAGGTCTGTTTGTTGGGTTTGATTCCCAAATGATATATAATCGTGGCATAAAGAAAGGGTTAACTGCTTTATGACACCGCATTAAGAATTTTTCCTTTGTCTTAGGAAATGTTCTGAACTAATTCTGTGATATTTAAATAGCAGGGCATGAGCAAAACCAGTTCTACAACACATAGAAGCTGAGCTGAAGGACACAAAATTTTTCACAACCATACAAACAAATCTCACAGGTAGTACTGCTGCCCTGATAAACCCCCTACCACAGCTGTCCCAGAGTTGTTCAGTTTACCTGCTCTGTTTTACTGTGGGGTTTGCTTCAGCCTAGCCCCAGGATTTAACTGGACTTGGTGCCATAAAAACCCACCAAAAAAAATTGTCCTCACTGCAGAGTTTCCAATCTGAAATTAAAGCCAAGAAATAAATAAGAGTTAGAAAGCACAAGGAAGCAACAGGACAACAGTGGTCACAGTGACAGGATGCAGTCACAAAATATAAGCCACCTGAGCATTGGGATGGCTTCTTTTGGAGGTAACAGCAGAGGAGACTTACAGGAAGGGATCTGAAAGAAGGCAATTAGATCAGTTTGCAGATGTTTAGAAAGATCATGGTGGAAACGTCGTATTTTTTTCAACAATTAATGAGTGAATGATGAAGGCTGGTATCATAGGTCCTCTGAGATGGAATCAACATTTTAGTGATAATTAAAATAGAGCTAAGCGACAAAAGGCCTCAGGAATAGCGGACAAGACCCTTCTGATACATGATACCAAGAGAGAGAGAGTTTAAAAGAGCACGTAGGAGAACATGTGATTAAATACGATCACTAACAGAGAACCTGAAAGAGGGAATTGAGAGGATGAGGCTGTATCCTCTGAAAGCGACTGGGAAGGACAAGCAAGTAAGCTTGACTTACCCTTTCCCCACAGAGGTAGGAAAGACTAGATGAGAAACTTTTTCCTTGTGGAAAATGTGACCTTGCATTTATTTAGGAGTAACTTTTCATTCATATTGAAACTGGTCAATTAACATTAAAAATGCAAAAGGAAAGGCTATAAAATCTGCCTCTGGGATCATTCATTTTTAATCATTCTTTTTAAACGGCCAAACAAAAGCAAAAACAAACTCTGTCATACTCCCTGCTTTGAGAGGTGGAGTTGCATAAGAAGAGTTGATTCTCGGAGTCAGAACCACAGACGCTATGAACACAGGCTCTACACAAAACCAAAACAAAGGTCCCATAGAGGCTGACCCTGCAGTTTTTGCTTCTGGGAGCCGCTGTTAATTCTGAAGCCAATGAGTGTGTGAGGACATCGAGATGTTCCTCTTCACAACTAAGCTCACTAAGAGAAACAGGTATTGATTAAAACTGAGACTTAAGAATGCTCTTGTGAGACATGGGGTCCTTTAAAATCCCTTCATTCTTACTTTCCACCGTAATATCTTGAGAAATAAATGCAACCTCAAGTTTTATTATTTCTATGACTACCAGTTTCAAAAACATCAGTACTAGCTTTTGGTCCAGACTCCACAACACTCTAAGATGTTCAGCACCTAGATTGCATTGGTTTCTATTTGTATCAGGGGCCTTTATAGCAGTAAATCCCTGACAGGATTTACTGCACCCACTTGTCTGTCAGACACAGCATAGGTTCCATCACGTATACAGACTCACTTCTCATAGCAGATATAAGATGGCTCTGTCGACCCTCAGCCTGCACTACTACTATACTCCATTTATATTTTTATGAAAGAAAAAATTCCTAAAGGAGTTTTGTAACTAAAAGATCTTCTGTTAGACTGGTACTTTTTTTTCTTCTTCCATTCTCTACGTTGTGTCTTCAAGTAATCACATTTATATTTTAGAAATGAAACAGAAAACTATTGTTTGTGTAATCGAAAAACTAAGAGCATTATTCTTAATGAATGAGTAATTTGTCCTATTGTTAACAACTACTGCAAGAAAACAAAGGCTCATTTTTCTAGGAACAACAGCTGAATTAAGAAGATATGTAGAGTCGGCAAAACTACTTCAGAATAAATTCTGCCTCAGGCTTGCCTCTTTCCCAATGTAATGACTACATATATTCTTACATATTAAGAACAAGAAACCTTATTTTTTACTTTATTATACTTTTTAAATTCTTGTATTATTTTATTTTTAACTGAAATGGATTCTGTATAACACAACCTGTCATGAAGCACCGAGGTTAAAACCTCCCGATCTGAGGTCTTTTTTGTAAAAGACTGCAAATCCTGCATTCCAGCATTGGTCAACGCAGGAGTCAGATTTTGGTGTTAAAGCCACAGACTGGAGGAAAGGTATTTGAGACAGTCACTATTTTGTACACATCTCTGAAAAAACAAACCAAACCCAACTAGTTTTCCCTGTAGAAACTGTGCTTTCTCAAATCAAAAAATGCCTTCGCTTTTTCCCAGTACGTTGCAGAGGTCATTTAATCCTAGTTTAGACATTTAATCCTGGTATACACACAAATAAACAAACAGAGTAATAGCCATTTAAAAAAAAAATAGAAAAACAAACACAAAATCAGCTCTTTGAATCCTTGTCTGTTGAAGAACATTTTAAATGCATTTTAAAGCATTTGTTAAATGCAAAGAAGCTATCTGTGATGACTTACGCAAATTTTATCCAGCTACAAAAGATCTGAAGTAAGATATGGGAATAAGTAACTTCAAACTGCCTTGCCACCCAAGCTCAAGAGGTCGATACATTTATCAGAAAGTCTGAAGAAAACACTATGGCAGTGTCAGAATAACAAATCGGTTCTCTGAAACTTTTGAGAAAACCGTTAATAATTAAGCTTTTTTTTCCTTTCTCCTTCCAGAACCTCATTAATTTCATTTTGGGTTAAATGATAAACCTCCTCTTTCAAAAAGTATTTTAAGCCAAGTTTAGACTTTCAGATTCAAAATAAAAGATCAATTATCTTTTTCTTTTTAAAAAAGCTTTCAGCTTTACTTAAAAACTGAAAGAGTTCAATAAACTCATAAATTTATCTGAGTAGTTTTAGCTTACTGAAAGATAAATGATTTTACAGACACATTGTCAGTGAATAATAGATAGGAATTTCATTTATATCCATGTTTTTGCTAAAGCGTCATGAATCAGCTAGAAAAACTGTGGGTTGGTGGGCTTCTTGTTTCCTTGTAAAAAATGTGTAACAAGAATATCACAAATACCATTTACAACAGAACTTCCTTTAAGAGTAAAGTCAGTGACAATCAGTGGAGCTGAATCTTGTTGCCCTACTTGAACTATAACACTAAACCAATCAGAAGACCGTCCTTAGGGATGTGGCCTTCCTCCTTTCTGCTCCCTTCGCAGTTGTACATATCATCCAGAATACATATGTATTCTTTCCTACCAAAAATGCTTTGTTTACCAACATAATCTCTTGACAGATGGATAGCTCTGTTGCAGAAAACTTTGCTATACTAAAAGCTGTCTTCTTTTTCTGTGCATTTGAGATAAATGTGAGAACTAATGTAAAAAGTTTTCAGAGTGTCCATTAACACAAGCTTTGCTAGAGGAAGAATTATTACAGAACATAAATGCTGTAGTTGTGTCTATTCTATTACTTTCTCTTTTCTTCAACATTAGAAGAAAAACTACTGATGTAAACAAAGGTTTTATCACTTCGTATTATGAAAACTCAGGCATACTGACAATTAAAACTAAATAACAAAAATTCATGTCTAAAAACAGTTGTTGTCCTTCCTGCTACTGTAAAAAAACAAGTGTAATTTTTTTCTCATATGTAAGTTTAATGGCTATTTTCAAATGTTATATCCACTGACCACAGATGTAGAATAAACTAACACAGCAGTGTAAATAACTGCAGCTGTTTCTGTATAGACAGAGTAAAAGTCATTATCATTAACAATAAACTATAACCACCAACAATAAATATTTAATGATAATCATAAAAAAAATTGGGCCTCGTGAAGATCAACAAACTTGTGACAATTCTGCACTAGGTTAATTATCGTGCATTTAAGATGACAGTATTCCACTGCAGGAGAGGCAATGGAAAAACATTGACTATCTTCTAATTCTGGCTGTTTAAAAAACACTTTCCAAAACAGCACTTTTTTTTGTTGGCTTTTTTTCTGTACGTTCTCCAATTGACCACTTTTCCTTGCACAAACATTTAATGTACACTATACTATCAAAAAAGTAATGCAAGTAAAGCAAAACAAGTCCATTTTTAGCACTTTGCCAGTTTTGCAACTAGGCAAAACTGTGACTAACACCCTGTTCAGTGGAGCAATTTTGTCCATTTTTCACCAGAAAGAGTGGTTATCAATACAAGAAATTACTTTTCTCCTTTCAATATACAAAATATGTGGACCAGACAGGAGGAAGACTATTGTTTTTCTGCAACATGTTTTCAGTAGACAGTTATTAACCTGGCTCCACATATCACACAATCGCACAAAGATTCAGCACATGACCCACCAAAAGTCAAATCCCATCGATATTTAAGTTTTATTACAGGAGTGAAAGCTAGTAACAGTAGTTAACATCTGCATTTGTCCAGAAGAGGATCAATCTCGCTATACTATTTTCTCCACAGCAAAAAAATTACTGTCACAAAAACTGGACTATGATATTCTCAACTGAATTTAAGCAATGAAATAAAAAAAGGGAGATATAAAACTAGCTGGATATCAAAAAAAAAAAAGCAAAGTTATTTTTACTTGATCTAACACTGTCTTAAGATCCCTATGTTCCAGAACAATCTAGTGCAAATAACATAAAATTTCAGATTACAGAACTAAGATGAAATCAGTTGATAGACTTCTTTTATATGCAGACTCAGCAGGCTAATTTGTCAAGGACATGCTCATGGTGGTATGGTGCTTGGCATTAATATGTATCTGTAAAATTCCAGCAGAGCAAATAGCTGAAATAAGTGTCAAGAAAACTCAGTTATCTGCTGTACTAATAACCACAAGGCTATACACATCATGCTGAGAAAACATCCATAAGGAGCAATGTCATTACCTTAAAATTTCAGGTTGGCTTGATGAGCTGTTTATTCCAATTAACACAGAAGGAAATTGCTGGGTAACTACCACCTTCATTTAGGAAATCTCTCTAATGTTCAGCTTATGATGAGTTCTGCAACATACTTTTTTGAGGATCACAACATTTAAAGCAATATTAAAATCACATACGGCAACTACAAATTTAATCTCCTCATGCTGCAATCCATAGATAGAAATAGCTTTCTAAGGAACTTTCACACATCCAACAGAAAAAAATAAAATACCGGATACTGCCTCTGATCAGAGCATAAGTTACATTTTCATTTTACAAAAGATTACCATTCCTCAAAGTCTTATTTTTTTATTTCTTAAATGACAAAGGAAAGCAGTCAGTTCATCCTTTTAGCTACTGGCATTCAAATCTGTTATCCTTCTAAAGAACGCACTGCTGAGCTACAGACTCGGACCTTAACAAAAGTAACATTAAACCAAAGTCATATTTGAACTCTCTTTAGCAACAGGTGCTGATTTTAGGCTGTCAAGCTTAACCTTTATAGAGATACAGTTACGGATTTGTCTATGTAGCATTTTCTGTTTGATCAAGAGTCTGATCAAAATGCTTTGTGGATCTGCGTACAGAATATTACCCATATTGATGCATCTAGAAACAAGGATCAAAATACAACTGTCCGCTGCAGTATCATCTCCGCTCTTCTCCTCAGGTGTATTTGTTCACGATTTTTTGGAACAGATTAAGACGTATACTAGAATAACTTCTACAGACTGAACGTGTTAGCATCAAAATCCTACTGCTAACACTGCCACACAGAAGTCAATGTGCAAATACGTTGGTATGAATCGGATCCTTGCTACCGCTAGTCAGGGGGAAGGCTGGAGGGGATAGCTAACAGTGCAGTGGGGATGGGTGTCATGTTGCTTCTTGAAGTTTAAATACGGTTACGCTCAAATCTGGGATAACGTAAGATGATTTTAGTATGTATTGCCTCTGTGCTATCAACCTGTAAGAGTCAATTTTTGTTTTGTATAAAGAACTGGCAACTGAAGGGCTCAGGAACCACTTCAGCGACATGCAGCTGACAGGCTTGTCCCCAGAGCATGGACGATTCGAGATGATTCAAGAAATATATAGATTTTGGAAGGCTTTCAAAAACTAGTTGGTAAAATACTAGGTAGGATATTCAATTTCCCAATAACACTAACCTAATTTGTTAATCATCCCACTAATACCGCAATTAATAGTGGAATATATTTACACATTGTTGACTACAAACGAAAAAAAAAATAATGGTCTATATGCTCAAATAGCTCATAAGTAAAATTTCCTCTATGAAAATTCTGTTTAAGTGTTGAAAGTCTACATCCCCAGTCATACTGCAGTTAAGTGAATAAGCAAAATACTATAATAATCTTGTATTTTTGCAAATAGCATGAAATTATTATTGCTGTCCTTTTTAATACTTGTTTTTCTAAGGATTAATGAAACCAGAGGTATGTACTGTGCATAACACATTAAATTATTTCAACTACTATAAATTAATATAATTTTGTGTGTAAAAAGACAGATTTATTTTCACAGGATATAGTATTAGAAAAGAAACCTAATGCTTTTTTTCAATGAAGTAATATAGTAGAACACTCATTTATTCATCTACTTTGTGCTATTGGATCTTTCTTCTACTTCAAGTTTTGAAAAATATTCCCTAGAATTTCAAAAATATTCCTTAGAAAAAGGTTGCTGTGTGCTAAGATGCAAAGCGTGCGTGGTTGAATGGTTTCACTCCACATGCTTACAAGCTGATCCTTGATGAAATTAAGATGTGGAAGGCAATGTTCTTTGTAAAGGGAAGATGTAAATAACTGAACCCTCAGCACAGAAGAAAAGTTCATAGAGAAATTCAAAGTCCATGCTGAACCAAGATAGGTTAAACAGATGGTTTTAATCAATAGATAGAAAAGCTCAGATTAAAATAGTGACCACTTTTTCTCAACAGCAACATCCATTGAAACCACAGTGTGAAGGTGGAATCAGGTCAAGCCTTCTGCAAATGAAAAAACGCTATCTGATCTAGTTTACCGAACTGTCTACAGTTATCATTTATAATTTTGAAAATAGTATCCAAAGTTGTGAACCCTAAACTTTCAGCAGATTGACTGATTCTCTTGTTCTAATGATTTCCCATTATTTTTCCTACTCATTTTAGACAGAATTAGTACAGAATTACAAATTGGAAAGTAGAGAAGAACCAAGTGAAGGGTTGGTTTCTTTTCTCCTTTTCTTCACAGTATGTTCGATCTCACAGAGATCGGCATCAGATCTAAATTAATACATGTAAAAGAAAGTGCAATACAGATTCCTTTCATATAAACAAACTATACCTAGTGCTATTCTCAACATTTAATACATCTGTCTGTCTGATGATCCTGGAGTTTTTGTGGGAAGGTGATGAACCTTTCCTTGTTCTTTAAGAGTAAAGGTAGTAACTGTGCATCGGTTTCTAAAATGTACACGATGTCTGCAACTGAAAAAGGGAAGTCACCCTTTTTGTCACTCCTAAATGAAAAGTCACCTCTCTAAGTAACCACAGAACAACACTGGGCTCAAGGTGAAGTGGGTTCAAGAAGCTTTCACCAGCTGTGTCAGTCACGGCACCAAGCATTGTCAGAATTCTCAGTTTATGCACTTGGGAAACAGCATCAGTGAAAACTGAAGTTTTTCTTTGAAAAGGAATCCAAGAAATATGTTCTTGAACTAGATTCTTTTGAAGTGGATCAAGGCCGGAGTAAGCGAAACACAGAGAGCACCTCTGAAAGTGCATTCAGGGCTTTGTTCAGGATGTTGGCTCAAACCACAAATCCAGAACCACATCTTTTCTAATTGTGGCCTTGCACTTGCATGTCTGAGCTAGAGTATGCTATTCTCCTGAAAGAAGCACTGACTAAACTAGCTACTTTAGTACTCATTTGCTTTTCCAGCTCCAGGTAACAAAGTGAACAGTGAAAAACACATCAGGGAATTCATCATTCAATCAGAACAGCTTCACAACTGCAACCAGTACCTATAATTCACTTCCTCACATCAGACCCGAATGCCAATGCTTATGCAAAATAAGGAGTATCAAAGGTAAGCTGTGCAATTAGGTATGTCTTAGTAATACATGTTAAGGAATACTTACACTGTGTTTTGAAAGGAGAAAAAAGAACAGAAGAGAACCGAGTGTGTAAAGTTTATAGGGAGAAAGAAAAAATAGCACTTTCAGGATGTTTTATCTTAAATTTTAAAATAAAGGCAATGAAGTTTACTCGTGTCCAGAAGATAAGAGGAAACATTTCAGTGTAGATAAAAAACTGGACACACAGAAGCAACAAAATTAGTGGATATTATTCTGGAACCTGGATGGCCCACGAGCACAGGGAAGTGTTTCGCATCAAAGTTTTGGATCTAACCTAGGGTAGAAATGACTACACTGTTTTTGTGACTTACAAATTTACACCTGAAAAACCACTACATTAAAGTAACTTTTAGGGATGTGGGCCTCACTCAAAAGTTATAGCATAGAACTACTTTATTGTTGCCCCTAAATATAGCTGTTCTCCTTCCAGACAATGACTGGTTCAAATTTCAGCACATGCTGACCAGAATTTTCTGAACAAAGCGGAGACACTATTACAGTCTAAGGGCTGTCTCACGGCCCCATATCAAGCCATACTACAAAACAAAATTCAAAGATGATGAATAAACCTTTTCCAATAAAATTTAGGACACTTGGGTACACAGAGACAAACACCATCTCCTCCTATAATGTCTTAATGGTCTTAATTCCATTAATATCATCCACATATCAAACAGTAACACCTAGATTCCTTGTACTCATGCTCAATGAAGAGTTAAAGCTGAAGAGCTACTAGGCAGAATCAGTAACTTTCCAGCTGGTAGCTCCATATCCAGTTTGCATCACCATCACATTCTTTACTTTGTGTCCATAAATAGAACTATTTCATCTTAACATCCAACTGCACCTAATATTTATGAGGATTTTTCCAAATACTTTAGGAATCTGACCTCAGCAACTTCAGAATACTGACTGAGAAAGGCTTGTATCACTTCTTTATGGTATTAAATGTTACATATGAGTGAAGCTCAGCAAATGGAGAAAACGAAAAGTTTCGTGTTCAAGCGCATGTGGCAAATGGAAACTCATAAGCTGAGTATATACTTGGACAACAAATCTCAACTCCAGGTAACACTGAGTCATCTCTCTTTTTGTGAAGAGTTATGTTTATGTTTAACTTTAAAATGGTACACTAAAGGAAAATGGCTTACGTGATTCTTTTACAACGGATTAGGGATTTTACATAATGCCATGTTAAGTGATTTAGTGCAATGATTACTTTCACAAGTTCTTATGCACATTTCACGGGTTCTTATGCACCTACCCACACAACTTACCCCCAAAATAGAGCTTTTGAAATTTTCTGCATTAAAATATGTTAGTAATGTCTGAATATTGTTCACCCTGCACCTTAAACAGAATTAACTTTAACACGAGCAGGAAGACAAAGGAACAAGATCACGGGTTGGGGTGTGGGGGGGAGGTAAGCACTGAATTACAGACATCCTATTACAGGCTAAATTACTCATTCACTTTTGTCTACTGTACAACATCTGAGAAAGATATCAAATCAAAGAGAAAAAAACAAAACAAAACACGATGCCAGGAAAAGGTGACCCTCAGAAGCAGTGTTTTCAGTCAAAAGTTAGAATGTCACAATAAAGCAGGAATATCAGTCAAGCTGCCTTCATCTTCAGACCCATCAAAAATTTCCCATACATATTAGTATTCCCTCATTACTTGTCACGCATGGTTCTCAGCAAATCTCGTGCTTGGTCTTTTGCTTTCAAAGGCACAAAGGTCAGCTCCATTTGGCTCCTATCCAAAGTCAATGAGACTCACACACAGAACTGCCATTTGTGTGCATGAAAAATTTCATTCTTCTTTTACACTCCATTCTGTTAAGCCACTTCCACTTAATGTCAGCAGGTATTGATAACAACATCCGAATGACTGTCAATTCTAATGCGTTTCTCCATTCAAACTAAGTTTGTGAAGTTGTTGTTGTTCATAAGAAACTTGAATGCATGCACATGAACC
>NW_009647006.1:432150-446193 GCF_000708025.1 Charadrius vociferus | reverse complement strand
AACCGCTCTGAGATTTTGGAAAAGTCAGTTAAATTTTACCCCCAGGATTTTCTACATCAGTCATCAGTGCCCAAGCACTGCTCTTACTGAGAATTTTAACCACAGATTTTGATGAAAACAGAATTAACCTCATAGACAGCACTTACAGAAATGCAGACCCCTATCTAAAGTTTGCCTTTAGAGAGAGAGGATGACATTTACTGACATCCATGAAGGTTTATAATTCCTAATTCATTAAGTTCTCACGGAAATAATGAGAACAGGATTTGCCTCTCATTGAAATTATCCAAATCCAAGAGAATTGAGAAGATGAAGTAATTATGCTGCAGAAATATTCCCCCTTTTTAGGAAATAGAATACAGCCTTATCCAGTGATGTGCTAAAACATGTGGACAAACCACAGTCACATTACAGCATGGCACTGTTAACAAGACTTCTAATAATCATCAGTATCTCTCACAGTGGTAATGACAGGATGAAATGACCAAAGTTAAAAATACTATAAAATAACTGGTATCCTCACACATATGTGATACCTGTGTCTAATTCAGAGAGACTCACCCTGAGTCTTCTACAACCCCTGTAAATACTATAAACATTAGGCAACCACTGGTGAAGCTTTGTCAACCTTCTCTCTTCAGTTATTTAAAAAAATTTGGTCATATATCTGGCCATTGCTACTAGCCTCAAACATTGATCCCATATCTGATGGCCAGGATTTTCCTCTGGAGCGTAAGAGAGCTGGATTCACTTCGCAGATTTGGAGTAGGTAAAACAGAATAGGTTCCTTCAGAGCTTGAATCTGAACCTTCAGCACTACATTTACATGTCACTAACTCCAGGCATTTACTCAGCATCGTCCTTTATCAGAACTTAGAGAACTGGAACATTTTTTAATTCCCAAAAACTTTGTGGGACAGAAAAATTGCTTTTTACCCACATCTAATGGGAGTCCTATCACAACGCTGTGCACATACGCGTAAGCTTTGTTTTGTACATTGCACATACTGTACAAAACCGGTTTGAGACTTTGTACTTACATATACTGCCCTTGTTGTTTGAGTGCTCTGTTCTTTACCTGAATGACAGCAAGACAGTTGACATTTTATGCTGGTGGAATGAATGTTACTGTAATCAATTTGACTGAATGTGCAAATTTTTCACTTTTTCCAAAGTGTTCATCCCAATAGTAAAGGCTTACTAAAAAAAAAATAAATAAAATTGGTCTTTAGATGACTTCACTGGTACTACCTGTGAATGTGAATGACTGTGTTTGCCACATACCTGCTCTCTGGCAGTAATTTTCAGATCTCAACAAGCCAGCAGGACTATCTCTAGAAGCAACAGAGCCCAGAGGCATGACAGAAAAAGAAAGACTGTAAGAACCATCTAGTACTTTAGTTCTTTGAAACCTACTATGTTATGGACAGTGCTCATCTGCTGTTTCTTATGTGCCCTCAGAACTTATTACATTGGCTTACACTTCCAATAGACATCACAAAGACTGGAAGTCAGCAACGAGGGGTGGGATAATTGGAGGAAAACAACAGTAATATCGGCACATAAAGAATTAATGAATATTGAGTACTTAAAGGAGCTGAAAAATACACCTTTTCATCTACTGCAACTTCCATACTGAGATTTTGAAACAAAGACTGTAATTTATACCTTCAAAAACTTTAAATCTTCTGGACGCGAAATCCTCTGCCTCCCTCTTTAGAGTAATTAACTGAGGCATGTATCCTACCAAGATGTTTATAACATGGCCTTTCATTGTTTACAGTTTTTCTTGCCATCAAACATATTGGTTACATAAATATCTAAACTAAATGTATCTTTTTCTCACCATTTGTAAACTGTTACATAGAGAAACTGCTTTTTTCTGTGTTAATTGTTGAGACCATATGTTACCAGGAGTAGAATGGGTATTGAGTAAGATTTTACACTGCATACAAAGTGAAAAATGCATCTAGACAGTAAACCCTGGAACCCAGCCCTGAAATCCTATTTTATACTCATTCCTCTGGCTTTGGGAAGACATTAAGACAGCCTGTAGCTTACTAGCAATAAAATACTGACATTGACAATCCTGCTATAAGCAGATGTTCTGCAGATGCAAAGGAAGATTTAGAATGTTTTCTGGACAAGCAGCCTGAAAATTACGTTCTCACAGATGAATACGCATCAATACAACACACACTGTTGCAAGCCTTGTATTTTTGTACAACAGATAATGAAAAACCATCTGTCCATTGTAGTAATTTGCCAAGAAGCCAGTCTAGCATACTATTTTACTATCTGCATTTAAGATATCCTACTAATAAACAATATTTTTAAACTGTTTTCATTCTGTCTGCACAGACTGAATAAAAACTTCATTGTGTACTTCACCTCTGTTAAGGTCAGTCATGTAGATAACAAGCAGATTAGACCCTGCAAGTATAAACGCTTATCTTTTGGATTTGGAGAAGAAAAAGAGCTTTAAATTGAAAATTAATGTTAACCTTTTATTCTGCAGGAATTCCTCTATTTAAGCATTTGATGAGCTAGGCAATTAAAATTACCAAGCAGAAAAAAGAAAGTATTATCTAAAGATGTATTTTTGAGACTAACTAAAAAATCCCATAGACGCTAGTCACCATTTTGAATTTACTGATCTTTAGAAAATTATGACTCTGAATTCATACTTGCATAACCAGCCAAACAGGTAATATTCAGGTTTTTGATGGGTTTTGCATACATTATGCTCTTAGCGGGTAACTCATTAACCAATTGTGTGACAGTTTAACATAATGTTTCTATGGAGTTTTTATGATAAACATCTAGCGCTCTCAATATCCAGTTCTACTCTTAGTTGTCTTTCGAGCGTTAAAAGCCAATGGGTACTAAGAGATAGAATGTACTCAGTACTATTAGTCCAACTAATAATATCAAGAATATGTTTGCAATTAAAACTCACACAATAAAATATTTTAAGTGAACACACTTCAGTATCAGCAGAACCGCATGTTGATGATGAGAGATACACAATGGCACGGTATGCTCTGTTGAATTATGCAAATGAACGCAAAGGTCAAAGCTTATCTCAGTCCATAATAATGTAGTCTGCAGAGAATAATTAATTGACAGTATGCTTTCTTACATTGTGCACCACAAGACAAAGCTATTTTATTCAGGAGTTTTCTTTTTATGTTACAGAAAGAAATCATATCAAAGTTTTTCAGTTTCCTTTTCGGGGACTGGGGGAAGCAGGAGGGAACAGTTCTTTAATTTATATTAGTCCAACAGTAAGACCAGCCTAAAATTTACCATTAAAAATACCGGGGTTTAATTGTGTAAAATGCTGTTAAATTTTAGTGTTTGGGAATAAGATTTCCATGCCCAATAGCTGCCTTACAGCAGCAAAAATGTTTGAACAATTCCCACACACCAAGAAGTACTTTAAGGATTCGATTATACTATACTGTTCCCCACACAGGATAACAATTTAGATCTATTACATATTCATGAATTAGTGAAGACCCGTGCTGTAAATTTGAAGTGTCATCCAATGCAGACAGGTTATGAAGCCAGCAGTGCTCACCTGTGTCCAGTGCACTGGTGAAAAGTTGGGAAACCGGTGCTCCCTGCATTCTGGTTCTGCCACTGTAAACACTACCTCCTCCATCCACTGGCACTGTTATATTTTCCTCTCCCTGCCAAAAAGAATAACAGAAGATCTTTTAAGAGCCAATGTTCAGATCAGCCCATGCTTCAATATTCAAATATACAAAAGGCTTTTTCAAATTCCACTCAAACTCTCAGCACTCCTGCCACATCTGTTCTGTACAGTCACGTAAAACTGAGTTTAAGCTTATAGACCTTTCCAGGTCTGCTTCCATACTATGGAACCAGAGATACAGCTGTAGTAAGTCTTCCAAATTACTTGGTCATCTGTGCTAGTGCTAAAGCATAAGGTGTCCTCCTTAGTACAGGAGGATTTTGTTGCACTGCATTTTGGATTGTGCATTATGCATGTGTTTCACAGATTAGCTTTCAATAACACACTGTATTATGTCTTTAAAGAACTGACCGAGGCAGTAATTTTGCAAGTGAAAGGTACAATCTCTTTGTAATGAAAGGTAACAAGAAGATGGAAAGTAAATTGCATCACATAGCCGCTTCCTCTGCCTCTGCAACTTACTGAATCACAAGATGGAAAGCTTTCCTATAATGTGTAGCAAAGGCTAACAGGGCATTCTTCCTCACGTGACGGCAAAGTAAACTGGTAAGAGTTATCCTGCACGTTAGGTTGACTTGGAGAGAGAACATCTCTTCTTCATACTCCTTTTTGAACGGAGCTGATAATATGCAACCTAATCCTGAGGAAAAGACTCCTCCTGGTTCTGTAGCTTCCTTATTGCTAATAACCAATTCATGTTTGGGTAAAGTCCTGGTCTTTAAACCAATACAGATTTTAGTGTTATTTTTAATGGGCAGAGAACTAAAAATCATACAGAAATTTAGCAAAGGGGATAATATCAGATGAATGATAATAAGATGAATGATACGCTACATATTACCAACAGAATTAATATTACTGAAAGCGGATAAAAGCTGTAATACACATTATGATTAAATTATTGTCAACCCAAAATCCCATAGGAATTTTTTCCTCCCAATTACATCAGAATGCTTTCATCATAAAAGTGAGTAGCACAATATGTTACATGGCAACAGCTGCTTAATATAGATCACTTTAGTTCTACTCTGAAAGCACTTATATACACAATTTTTCATGTATGAATAGTTTTATTAACTATGTGAAGAGATCATCAGTTGCACAAATACCTAAATAATTGATCTCTTAATTAGTCCAGATTTCAAGAACTTCCTAAAATGTTATAATGCTTTCTTTAGGACCTTGTTCAACTAACTGCTTCAAATGTTCAACACGTTACAGGTGTTTTTCTTCACCAGCCTGTTCCTACAATGTTTCAATTGTGGCCAGAGTCCTGCTATTTTCTCGTGTCTAAGTTTTCTCTTGAAAGAAGTTATGCCTGCTGTGTTGAACACTTACCATACATTATACATTACAAGATGACTCCTACATTTCAGCTGTATTCATGCCAGAAGGAACCTGGATCCTGCTTGAAACAATGCAGTGACTTTCAAATGTTCTGCAAATGGATCAAAATGTAGTATTTTCCACGTGAAATTATTTGTTCTGAATAGCATGAACCACTTCATAATGACCATGTTTGATTTCAGCATGGTAACTTGTCCAGATATTCTCTAGATTGTCAAATTGGCTGTCGTTTGTAGGTGTAATTCTCCAAAACACTATCTTGAAACAAGCAGCAATTCAGCATTGCTTTTTGCAGCAGGAAGACATATATTTTCGAGTAGCCATGAAATTAACACACACACTTCTTGTGGCTTCTTTTTGCCTCTACTTTTGATTTTAAATATTATTGGAACATTGCTAATTAAATGCACCAGTGTGCACTGTGCAATGTCTGCTATATATAAATAAAGATTATGTATTAATAGTAGAGGATACATTTCAAATTAAGTGATACAATATTTAAAGAAGAGTTATACATCATTACTTCATTTGCCATGTAAAAAGAACCTATAGTTTAAAATATTTAACAAGAAACACTTGTTTATAATTAACATACTTAAGAAAAAATAAGTTAATAGGAATTATTTCTATGCAAATATTTATACTGCAGCAATGAAATATATTTCCAAATTCCCAATGCCAAATTTTCACATAGAGCACCCTATTTTGCAACACTTTCATTGCCTGCATTTCATTTGTTCATTAAGTTTTAATTATCTGACCACACTTTTTCACTTATATTAAGTTTTACTTAAAGATGTAGAGTAGTAAGAAGAGTCAGCTTCTGACATCAACCTCAAGAGAGCAGGCTCTCTAAACAATAGGATGAGATGTTTGTTTTCCTTCAAATCTGAGGGAGCTTATTGCTTACCTTCAAATGTTTGTACCACGTTTTCATTTTGAGTTGGAAGGTACATACAGGTGCTTGGGAATGAAAAACAAAACTAATGTGTTAAAGAAGTAGCATTTATGTTAAAGAGATGCATTATACAAAGGGTTAACTGGCCCTACAGCAAGTCTGTCATTCAGCTGGAATTTTAACTCCCCAATTCCAGCTTCAGTCCCTTTAGCTTATTTTAGCTTGTATTTTCTAGGAAGGTGTATGGTTGTGGTTGTTTCAAGGGATCTTGAACAACATCATCTTCATGTGACCCAGCAGACTCTAAAGCTCATTCCCTAACGCTCACAGTTGTTGTTGATTGGTCAGTTAGGAATTTAGAGGACAGCAAGAAATTTCTTTTTCCCTCCTATGCGTGTAGAGAAAAAGCACTGGCTGTGACTCACCCTTTTTCATCTTAACACACACTGGATAGAGTCCTAAAGTATTTTAAAAGAAATAACAAATTCAGGAATGAGATGCAGACTGATTAAACCCTGTATGAAGCTCAGAGCAGCCATAACTGCTCACACATATTCTTTGTCTCCCTTAGAAACTAATACTGCCACCAGGCCTTGCAGGAGCATTTGTACTAACATGAAGCCATGAAGAATAAGGCTTCTGTGCTTCTTAGTTGCCTTTTACATGAGAATATTGTACAGGCAAGCACTTCTCCTGTCCCTAGGGTCATATTGACAGGTGAGTTCTAAGTGTTTGTCACGAGTTGCAGAACTAGAGCAGCTGTTGCAGTAGCAATGACATTCAAACTACCCAATATAAAGTTGTCAGTTATGTCGGTTACCTTTATACACTCAGAATTAAACACTGGCAATTCTAGGGGAAGGTGAAAATGCTGTAGAGTAGTTAATGTTGACAGTAGTTGCTAAAAGGTCATTTGGAGACATTCATTAGTTGTTTGCTTCAACAGACAGTCATTATTATTGGCAGCAGAAATTGGCAAAAAGCACTGTTATTGTCAGAAAGCATTAAAAGAGTGTCATTTGTCAATATGTACTCTTCTAAAGAGCAGCAGGCTAACAGAACTCTGTCTTTAAAGTTAAATGCGAAAAAATAGCATGAATACCCTGATGTGCTTTTATCTTGTCCAGTTTGGGACTAGCCTATATGAGCAACCATTAGTCATTAAACTGTGAAGATATGTGACAATTGAAAAGAAAGTAACTGCTAAAGTACCTCAGGTAACCAAGCGAAAGTCTCTTTAAGAAGTAATAAGCAGGGTTTGTTCAATGCATAAGCAACATAGGCAGCAGTCTACAGCAGCAGTGAGACATGGATGTCATCTCTTACCTTGCTCTGTGCTTCTCCTGACACCAGCAGAGAATGAGAGGACATGGATAAGAAGAGCTGCCAGGGAAGAAACGACATGCAACACTTCACAATACTGACCCAACAATGCTAGGGGCAACAAGAATAGAAAGGTTTCTTCTTTTTAGCCTTCTCCATTCTCCCATTCATACTTAGGGAGAAAGTGCAGATGTAGGCACAAGCCCTCCCCATCTCAAACTCTCCCTGGCAGCTTGGAAAATAAGTAGATGCCATTGAACAATTATGGGAAGATCTGTGGGTCCCAGGTTTGTGACAAGCTCAGAACAGCGTTCCTGTGTCTCAGAGGTGGACATGAGCTTCCTCAAAACTCCATTGACTACTCCCGACTTCTACCTCCGCAGAAAACTCCACAGCCTTCTCAAAATGCAAAGGCTTACAGCTCAAGTATTCACGTCTGAAAACCCTCCTAGGCTCTCTGCCTCAAATACCGCTCACCCCTCCCACAGCCTCCCTCAAGACCCCCAAACTCTTGCTGATTTTGCTCAAGTTTTTGCTTAACTCATTTGTGTAATCCTGCAAAACAGATGTGGACATTCATTAGTTTTAACACAGATCATGAATACTTACAAAAATCATTACTATCTAAATGAAGTTACATGTGTTTTCCCTGCATTTGTGCGGGGAAAAAAAATATATTAAGATTCAATATCCCTTTTTTGTCCCAAGTACTTGAGCAAATGCTAACCACAGCACAGTCCAGTTCAGACTCAGAAGGTAGAAGAAAAGTACAAATCCATGTTGCACCTCTTTGTAATTGTCCTTTAAGGCATCCTAATAGTGGAATTAATGCACATTTTTTTCATGCTGTCAAGTTATATTAAAAGCATTATAAACCCTCCCCAAACCTACATTCTAATAAATGTCAAGTCTCCAATTATTAGATATTTAAATATTTGTACTAAAAGTCTTTAATGATGAGAATACACATTGCAGATATGTGTGCTGCTGCACTATTAAATTGAGATAAATCACTTGGGGCAATTATTCACAGAGCCTTAATAAAGCTGATTTTCTTATCAAATCTTAAGAAAATTACTTCTTTTCAATATGGGCACAATTGCACTAATAATTTAGAATTATTATTTAATAACTTTCAGAATAAACACAGAAGCACCATTAATTTTTTGAAGACACTGTAAGAGCCTGGTAGGAAGCCATTTCACAGCAGCTATTTATTTAACACATAAAATTTTCACGTTGCTTTTCTGGGTTAAGCAAGGTGACCCACCCAACTAGGTAAAGCTGGTCAATTTTATTAGCAGGTAGGTGATGTGTCACGATTACCAAGTCGCTTTTAGTTCCTACCTACTAGCCCTTCTACATCTTTCTGACAGGCCTCCAATTCCCAGATCACAGAATCATAAAATGGTTTGAGTTGGACTGCCGCGACCCAGGTGCGAGGCCTTGAACTCGGCATTGTTGACCTTTGTAAGGTTTGCATGGGCACACTGCACAAGCCTGTCAAGGCGCCCCTGGATGGCATCCCTTTCCTCTAGTGAATCAACTGCCCCACTCAGCCTGGCGTCGTCTGCAAACTTGCACTCAATCCCACTATGTTGTTGATGAAGATATTAAAAAGTATTGGCCCCAGTATGGACCCTTGAGGGACACCACTCATTACTGGTTTCTACTTGAGCCATTGACTGTAAGTCTGGATATGGCCATCCAGTCAATTCCTTACCATCTAACAGTCCATCCACTGAACCCATATTTCTCCAGTTTAGCAACAAGAATGTTGTGGGGGACCGTGTCAAAGGCCCTAAGGAAGTCTAGGTACATGACATCTGTAGCTCTTCCCTCATCCACCAATGCAGTCACTCCATCGTAGAAGGCCACTGATCTTGACAACCTGCAAATATATTATATTTACAGTCAGATTAAGTTCATATAAGTCAAGCACGTGGAGGTATGTGGTCTTCACATCGGCATGGTCAGCTAGATAAATCAATTGAGGGATAGTAAATGCTTTGAAGATGTCTACCTTCTGAAGCCTGTTTGATCAGCCTCAGCCACTCATTTAGTTTTTCCAACAGTTCAAATGTTGATATCCCAACCCGTGCGACTATACACAGGCCTAGGTACTTCTCTGAGCTGTCTGGGTCCTGAAAGCGCCAACGCCTCCGAATGTTCCTGGCGACTCTCATCTCAACTTGAACACAGTGGACACTTCGTGCAACGGGAGGCTGCACCTCAGGGACTCCATGTCATCCAGGATAATACCAGTTAGTTTCCCCCTATGCAGGTGCAACAGCCACCGGAAGCACAAGAATTTGCTGGATAGCCTCTTCCTTCCTACCTGGGGAAGCAGAAATAACATATATTCAGGTCACATGCGGCTCAGCCTCCGTGTAAATTTCTGTAAAGTTAGCTTCTCCTTCTCTCATCACCAGCTTATAAAATTAAACAAAGAGCTTTTAAAGAGCACAGGACAATCCATAAAGCAGGCAAAGGCTTGTATTTTATCTTTGTTTCCATCTCTGTCCCTGACACAAGAAAGGTGAGAAACAAGAAGATGGGAGAGATGACGGAAAAAAGGGAATGGCTTAGAGAACAGCATCTGTGTTTTACAGTGTATTTTGTTGTTCACCATCCAGCTCTACATTTCCAATTAGGATGTCCCAACTCTTTTCTATAAGAAAGGAAATAAGCTAAATTATTGTACGCTTCCCCTTCTCTGTCCTTCATTTCACTGTCTGCTGTATGCGTGAAGTTTTCTAGGAGAAGTTGAAAAACTGAAAGCCAGTGTATGCCATAGGACAGGAATGCAAAAGCAAATAAATGGGAACTGGCAATAGCAGAAGTGTTAATGCAAGTCTTAAGTCTTCAGGATTGCTGTCAGCTTTGAATACTAACTTTCACCTTGACCATCACTTTTTTTCCTAATTTAAGATTTTTCCTTTTTAGTCAATTCATTAACAATGAAATCGAATTTTTAAATTAATTTACATAGTGGAAGAGAGCAACATCTTTTCACTTCAAGGATTTACACATTCTGAAACGACTTGTTCATGTGCCCTGTTTGTGAATCATAGAGGAAGGGATGGTTACTGTGTTACAAAAGCAATAAAACACACAATTTACTAAAACATTATCTGAAAATATTATCCATGGAAGAATGATTCTGATTAGCTAACAGCACCAGATAGGTTTATGATTGCAAGCTTTACGACTATTTGATAACATAAAGTGTTATTTGCTTCTCAAAAGGAAGTCGCAGCACATAATGCATTTGCTGAGTTTAGTGATGTTAGCCATATAAATCACTCAACAAGTTGCATTTTTCAGAAATAAAATCTGCATTGCATTGTTAAAAATTTAGTGTGCTCATAAAATAGTTGAGAGATTATTTCTGATTTTCAATATATAGTCAAAAGAAGGCACTCAGTGCTGATAAAAATATAAATGATTTTACATGGTACTGACATTTAATAATGGCTGTAATCGACTTGAAGCAACTTGATCTTTACATTTAAAATAAGTAAAAGATGATAACCTTTGGCGATCAGTTTCAGTTACGCTTACAAGAAGTAATAATACCAGATAACTATAAGATACACTTGAACGACATTTTTTTCTTACATTTTCCTGGTTGAAATAAAATGATCATTATTATTAAAATACGTACCTAGTATCTCCTCAGCTTTCGGGCAGACTTAATTATTCAGTCCCTTCCATGTGTTCACAGACCACATTTTCTCAGTACTTGGTTCAAGTTTTGTCTTGATTAATCTACCACAAACAAATATTAATGGAATGCCACAGTCACACTTGCACTGAAGTGAAATCCCGAGGCACTACATCCTGAAACCGTCACGCAGCTGCTGTTCTGGGTTACGAGCACCCAAAACTGAAATAGCTATCCAGCTAACTGAAGTATGATGTGATCTATCATATGCTTAGTTTGGGAAGATAATGTACAAAATGCTATTTAAAATAATTACTGGGAAAGAAGGAAGTAATCTATCTCAGTTACATATACAGCTTCTATTACTACAGTAACTGAGTAACCAGTTATCTTTGACACCACTATACTCCAAAACTCCAACTGAGCAGTAAAGTATGTATAACGGGCAATGGAAGGTGTCAAGAGATCAAATGATCTACATGAGGTTATACGAACAGGCTAAGGCAAAGCAGAGAAAGGAGTATCCTCTGAGATTAGCACATGAACTGTGGAAACACATCTTTTTGGAATACAATTGAAGTCTCAAATATTATGGCTGTTCACTAGGGTTAAATCCTACTCAGCTTATTCATTTTGTAATGGGTTCAGCACTTGAAAATTTTGCCATACAGCCCTCCTGTACAGGATTACCCAATCAAATAATACTCAGTTCCTAAGAACAAGACAGTCCTTGACTTTAGGAATAATATTTGTTATTACTATTTTTATTATTATTATTTTAAAGACTACTAATTAATTAAGGACTAGTAATTATTATTTTAATGTCATTTCAAAGAGCTTATTGACAAGAAAGTGTCTGACACTAGAAAGAACCTGAAAAAAAGAAAAACTAGTGCAGCATCATCTCCAAGAGGTATCTGTTTGGCTTGAGTTTGTATGAAGGAAAAATTAGACAGAATGCAGCTGAACAGACTGTGGCAGATCAGGATTATCCAAGCACAAAAGAAAGGTATTGTAAAAAAATAAGCCAGCAGCCAATTTAGTAGAAATGACAGGATAACCTTTTCTAGGTCTGTGGTCTGAAGTTTCATTAAGGCACAGGTTCCCAGACTGTTTTCAGTGGAGATGCAGGTATTCAGACTGCAGATGTTCCACAGACAGCTCGTTAGTCACACAGTGCTCAGATTACCAGGCTCCTTCCAGATGAGAAACTGAACGGACATATAACAAAAAAATTATAAAAAAGCATGTTAATTATATTTCATTTGTCTGTAAGCAATATTCATTATTACAGAGAGGTCACAGGCCTGTGAGTGTCAAAGGATGTCCTTAATGAGACAATAAAAGTGTTCACAGAACAACGTCTATTAAAAACACGGCCCATACTGTATAAGTTTGAGCATCACTGCTTACAGCTGTTCCATTTGCCTCATACAAAGATATCACTTTGGCCTTACATAACCACCCATTCAGGTAATCTCTGCTTCCCTTCTGATCTAGCTTGCATTAATTGCTGATCTTCTAACACAGAGATCATTCCTATCCCCTTCATTTAGTATCAGCCCAACTGAAATACAAACAACAAAGAGAAATTTCTTCCTGGAACCTTTACAATTGTAATTCTCTTCAGTTTGTCACTGCATAGTGATTTTCCCATTTTCATCTTTTCATTCTTTATTACGCATAAGATAGTAAGAAACACAAATATGTTGGAGAAGAAAACAGTCTGCTTAAACTATTACTAATTCACGTGTTCTTTAGTGTTTCTTTAGTTGAGTAAGAGACTAGAAAACCACCGAATCCCTATAGCAGCTAGAAAAAGGTAGGGAGGACATCTTTATGGCATTTTCCCCCACACTGCAATGCCAATGGGGAAGAAGAATCTACAGAAAGAGAAGGCAGAATTTGCTATCCCAGAATGAGCTATACTCCCCACTCTTTAAAATCTGGAATCAGAATTCCACCTACATCAGCAGGATACCAGGTCACCTCTGCAGAGCACTTGCCTCCCAATAGCTTCTTCATCTAAAGGAAGTCGTGCCAGAGAACCCGTGGATCTTAGGCAACAGCACAGCATCCTCTTGACAATGAAAGACGACTCAGTTAAGGTGAAGGAGGGACTTCACACCCTAGCTGCTTCAATATCCTCACTTCAAGGGACAGGCTTGAACTCCCTTAGCTTTCCACCTGCTCTGCTTCCCAGAAGCGCTTCTACCTCTGGAAAGCTCTGCTTAGCCTGAGCTCAAGCCAGTATCTAAAAGTAAGGCATAATCTCCCTGTAAAAGGTTTCATCATTCTTGCTCACAGAAAGGAGACCGGGGGTACAACTGCTGAAAAAGAACTTAGGCATGGATGGTAAAACCTCTACTATACACCTGCAGGGGTCTGCTGTTTGTCCAGGCAATGAATTCTCTTGCTATGCTGTCTGAACTGCAGTCACATAATACACAATTATCCACTGGCTGACCCAAGGCCTCCTGAATTTCAGTGCCTCAGCTTCCTTCATTGAATTATAAAATGAGTAACAAACATCACAGTGGCCAACAATACTCACGCACAGGCAGAACTAAAAGAAACAAGAATGAAGGGCCAAATGTTATAGATGTGGCTCGATCGAGAGATACAAGAGAAAGGTGACCAAAAAGATCAACAAATAAGACCGTGCCAAATGAGATTCACAGTCATTCCTGAACTCCTCTTGCCCAAGCAAGACTTCCTTGCTCTCCTAGCTCCTCAGCCAACCACTTCAGTCACTTACTCCTCAGTAACGCGCCAGGTACACATTACTGCAAAGGGACCTTTTACATAAAGAGGACTCTCAAATCCATTCTCTCAGGAGACTGTTGTGTTTTTTTTTTTTTTTAAAAAAAAAAAAAAAAAAAAAAAAGAACAACCCCAAAACAAAAACCACCAACACCTTTCCTATCTTTTTCTTCCACCTCTCCACCCTGGAATTTCCAGCCTTAGCCACAGATTACAGTGAGTGACTCGTTGCCACAGACACAAGTAAGCAAAGCTAAGTGGCACAGACTGTTATGCCTGCTATAATCACTAACTTTCCACCACTTCATGACATAACAGGAATGC
>NW_009647006.1:395070-432113 GCF_000708025.1 Charadrius vociferus | reverse complement strand
TCCCGCTGACTCTTCTCCACTCATCTCTTTACTCCACCATCTATCCACAGTGCAGTCTTCTCCTTTAGAATCTGAAGGGGGTAACAGAAAAGTTGTCTCCTTTTTCAAACCTCAACTCCAAGGCTCATGCATGAATTCATTAAAATCTTGAAGGAACAGAATAAAAGGATGCAAATAAAGGCTATAAAAGTTCAGGCTGGCTGATGTTGGAATGATGAGCTGCAAACAACTGAAGGAGTTTAACAAGATACTTTTGTTAGTCTGAATAGTGTTTACAAATGTAAAAAAATTCAGATTCTTCTCACAAACTAATCACAGTTTTATCTTAAAACGTGCTGGTCTGTCTGACACACTAATCTGTGGATTAATTAGAGGTTTAAAGGAGCTACATGGACACCAGACTTCTGTCTGAATAAAGATCTCTTCTTAGCTGTTTTTCCTGTCTCTGTGATTCGAGAAACCACCTTTTAAACTGGTAACAAATTATAATTAGCCCATAACTGCAGCTACTTGCATGTTATCTGTTCCGTTTCCAAATCCTTGAAACTTCTATTATGCCCAATTAGCTGTTTGGATTGTTTTTCCCTTCTAGCAGTAAGAAGGGAAGAAACTCTTTTAAGAACTTAATCTCTCATTAGTCTTTCCACTGAATATGCCACTCAGCTATCACTAGGCCACTGCTATAAAAGGTACAAAACTTCACCTTAATAAACCAGTTGCTTGCTAAACCACATACTGTTTTTCCTTCTGCCTGGTACTTGGTACTGAGGATCAGATGTACACACTCTGTTGTGCAGTCACTGCAAATGAGTACATTCAATAGTTAATGACCTGAAAGCTGACTCTAATTTAAATTACTGCAATATTATATTCACATTCTCCCTGAGGAAATGTAGAATACTTGGTGAAATACTGCTTTTAAGGTTCTTGTTTTAGTCACTGAAACACCTACTCATAATCTATTAAAGCTTCTGCAATTTTATATTTTACTTTATGGCTACATTCAAACAAAATGAATTATTTTAGTGCCAAATTGAATATTCTAACAGGAACATTTAAAGTATATGTTATCTTGAATAGCACTAGAACATCAAAATACTTAGCATCCATGCAGGAGTTGCCTTTTGCTCACAGCAGATAAGCAAAGAAAGAAGACTAACCATAGGCTGTATTAATTTTCCCCAACTACACGATATTATATTAAATACTCAGATATGTGTGTTCCTCAGGCCAGTATTATTTACCACTAATTACATTAGAGTAATTCCAATGTTTTAATTCCTCCTGAAACCGTGACTCCCTGCAGTTCTGTCCCGAGCAATGAAGACACATACTGAAGTTCAGAACGCAGTGCACTGCCACCCAGGTTCCCAGGGCAACCCACAAAGAGAGTTAGCCAACGAGCTGTTCCTCCCAGAGTCTGCTGGAGGTCTGTCACAGGGACGGCAGAGGGTAAGATATCCCACAGCCTATCCTGTGAGGCAATTCTTTAACAGGTATTGAGAAAACTGTCAGTAGTAAATTCTTCTCTGGATCTGGACAGGAGTTTGGAATTCTCCTCAAATGAGTTTACCAGACCACTAGATAAGTTTGCTCTCCCATCTGTTCTCCTCCTTCAAGTGGCATCACTGCTTGTCTCTGATGCTGATTTCCCATTGCTAGGTCAATGCCAGCTACAGTCTTTCCAGTGACCTGGCTTGTCATTTTTGTTACCTAGCAGCTCACCTTCATCCTCAATGTCCAGGCTGACTGCTTTCCGCTTCTGATGCTACTTTGACTCACCCCACATTACACAGGTCTTTGCAGTGGATCTACCTACGGCATTTCTAGAAAGTCCACGTTCCCAAAATACCCACTGGGCTTTACAACTCTAGAAGTAGGGGTGGTTTGTTTGTTTGTTTGTTTGGGTTTTTTTTTTTGTTTTTTTGTTTTTTTTTTTTACGAAAATAAAAAGAACTTCTGAGAATACAGAAAACTCAGTGAATTTGTCAATGGTTCCAGTTATTATGATAAATTTAATTTGAATTTATAATTTTATACTAGTTTACTTTTATCTATTTCAGATTAATACAGTTTCCTCAAATATTCCACACTTAACTCTGCATGCAAAGTTGGCTGCCATTATCTGTATCAAAGAACATTTTTGCAGCCACATTGTTCATTTCCAGTCCAGCATTTGCGAACAAAATTCACTTAGAGAACTTTTGCCTGCATGGGACGTTCATGGATTGGTATCTTCTAATGCATCGTTTTTAAAACGAACTCTTTTATTGCAGCACATTTCTGAAAAAGCTCTTGCTGCATCAGAACCACAAAAATTTTACAGCAAAAAAGATAAAAATCATTATAAATCCTGACCCCTTGTAAATAAGAATGGAATGACAAGTCAGTTGGCAGCATATTTGGTCTCTCTGAAAAAAACCAGCAGTATGACATCAGCAGCCAGGTCAGAAATCAGTGTGGCAGAGCTAGCTTTCTTTTGCACAATGCAGTAAGAAACGAGGAAGAGGTTTTGGTGCTGTATTTTTGAAAGCATGAAACCAATTCTAAACTTCTTAGTACTTAGTACTCAGTTCAGTGAGAAATGGATTTAGATTAACAATCAAAACTGAAATGAAGATTTTGTTTATAATCTGAAGTGTGTTAAGGGTTCTTATTCGTTTCTGGCTAAAAGTAGCTTAGGAAAAACATGCCATGGTTGTGACACAGGAGGGAAGGAAAGCAATCAGTTCAGTACTGCAAGTGTCAAAAGAAGCACAACGATAAATCAGGTCAGCGATGAAATTGTTACATCCTCAACCAATTTTAACAGATACTCAGTTGTCTACTTTAAAAAATATAACCCTTACAAAAAGGGTTGTGTCTCACTGCTGCAGCTCAAAACTTTTGTTTAGAAAATTCTAGTCTAAATTCCAACTTAATCACCTTTTTTTTGGTATTGGCTGTATCAAATATGCACGCTTCATTTAAACAATTATGTCATTAAGTGTTTGGATTAAGCATTTTCGTAGTCCATCTGCACAATTAAATAGTAGTGGCTTTATGGTGGGAAATCTCTTGCTACAGTGAATGCAGTAGCTGATCTCATTTACATGCAAGCTAGCCATTATCTAATGCCCTACATAATGTATAAAAAGAAAACCTATTTCAATACTATCCCAAATGCACATGACAGCACAAATAAAGTGCTTTCAGCTTTAAGGTATCCATTACAATTAATTATCCATAAAGTCCTTGGCATAAACTGTGCAAAAGCCCTTCCTTTTGAATAAATGGAACTCCATCAAAATTATACAGGCACCTGAACTGACTGCAAATGAAGGCAAATATTCACTGGCATTTTGTTACAAACAAAGGCCTTTTCTCTATGAGGTTGTTTGACGCAGGGTTTTACTGCCTTGCATTTCTAGTATAACAGATAGCATAATGTTTTTACTAGGAGATAAAGCTAAGAATGCATGTTTTATGATATTTCAAGAGATAAGGCAAATAACAAGAGAAAAGATGAATATTTTATGTCAGTTTTATGCCTTTATAAAATCAGTAGTGCTATTTCACAATCACTCAAAAAGTTTGTTCAGTGTCAATTAAACTGTCCATTATGCTAACTATCATAAATCAAGTAACAAATGAGAAATCTCTCAGAACCATTGATAATAAGTAAGTGGAAACAACATCCAAGTAGATTATATGCTAGAAATATGTAGATGGGAGAGATGAACTACATTAGTGTGAAAAACCTACATAAGGACTGAAAATTCTTTTGTTTAGTTAGAAGGTTACCGAGTTGACAAAAGCTCACAACTTTGTAGCGAATTCCTTCTCCCTTCAGGACTGGAATACCATAAAAGAAGTGATACCAGTTGTTCTGTTAAATATTTGGATTTACTGGCCAGAGCCCCTAGCTGGGAATCAATAGGCACTATAGCGGGTGCTGAAACACTGTATAATGACCTTACAATAAGATCCGCAACTGAGTCGCAGTTCAAACTACAAGACAACTATTATGAAAAGTCTGGAAAATCTACAATAACAACTGCTGCTTTGCTAACTAAGGTAACACACTATTGCTGAATTTAAATTTATTGCATCTAGCATATGCTTTTATTCAAGTTTTGTTCTTGTATATAGCACCTCAATAAATGAAATTACAAATAAATACAAACTAAAGAGCAAAGCACTTATAAATTAATTGGGGAGCTTGTTGCAGAGGAAGATGTTTCTCATCATGGGACGATGAGAATGGAAAGGTGGATATGTAATGAAAGTATAGAGACGAGGGCTGAGAAGCAACTAGTGAAGCTGGAGCGATCTCACGTTAATGTAAAATTTAATAGAAAGTTAGAAAAGGGAAGAAGATTAGAATGTATCAAAAGGCTGGCAGGAAAGAAAGTGCTTTAAGTGAAAAATGAGAAAAAGCATACTAACACGATGATCTGACAAACTGGAATCCGCGGTAGAAAGCTAATAATGGAGAGAGAGAGAGATCAGGAACACCAACATGGATTATCTTGCTATTCAGAAAGCAAACCATCCTTCTTTGCCTGAATTCCAAAACCAAAGTCCCTAGTTAACTAGCATAGCTCCACTGAATCTACATCTACACCTGCCCTGAATTTAAGTTTCCTTTGTATTTACTATACATTATATTGTCTTTCTCAGGAGTCAGAGCAGCGCTCTATGATTAAAACTTCTGACAATTAACTTCACACTATCTGACACTTGCACCCTCAACACAACCTCAAGTTCAAAGTTTCTAACTGTTTGCTCTGTCTAGCTAGTGGAAATCTTCATTATTAATATGGGCATTGTGCTGGTACCCCCACCCCAAAAGACATTTCTGTAATGGACTTCTTCCTTTTAAATTTTATGACTCCAGGAATTTTTACTTTTCACCAAAAAAACCCCATATATAAATAATTGATATGATTGTCATCTTAATGGCAAAGCATTCATTGTTATATTAAACATTAAAATAATGCAAAAAATCTTGAAATGCTTCTAAAAAGCAGCAGTACACAACCAGTCTCCTAATTAATTCCCTTCAAATCAGCCAGATGTGGAAAACTGTGTGAAGTTATTTAACAACAAAATAAATTCTCAGTGTCAATGTAAGAAGTTTTCTTTCTTCAAAGGCCAAATTTATGCTTTGCAGATCCTGAAGTGTACTGAGTTCCAGTATCAGGAACATGCAATTGAGAATGACACCATATATTTTCTTCAACTATATCCAGACTTCAGTTCTCTGTATTTATATTGAACATACTTCTGCAGTCTATTATTCCAAATTTGTTTCAAATTCTCAACTGATGTAAAATACTAAAAATCAGACAGTAAAGAATAAGTGCCATTAATTTCCCATTTAAAAGTGGCAAGCTTCAACTGCACATAATATTGTGGTGATTCTCTGCTCAAAACAGAACTTTGTTCAAGTAAATCTTCCATGATTTTCTAAACAAATCTGGTCCATCAGCACTAATTTGACAAGAAACAAACGTGCATCTAAACTTGTACTTTCTATACTACTTTGGGCAACTACTCAGTGAGTCTTTTTTTTAGTTGTTGTTACACAGAGAAAGTAAGAGAGTACACCATTATAAGATTGTCCAGGTTCCAAACTAAGGAGATTTCACTAATAAATTCTATTCAAGCAAATTATATTCTTCTTTCAACTTACTTGAAAAGAGCTTCCGAGATAAGTTATTTTATAGATAAAAACTGTTGCAGTAAAACTGATTAAAATGTATTACATTATTTATAGTTCAAAGTTATCTTTGCTTCAGGCAAGGTATTTATACCTTTTATCAGGATTAACTATTTTTACCCAGTATTTTTTAAAAGTGTATCACTCTTAATTTTAATTCAATCCATTACACCTGTAAGTCTGTTTTGGAGAGATTTCTGAGGATTTATTTCACAACAGATGAGCTTAATGGATATTTCAATGGGAGACAGGATGGGTGGTGGGAGAGATACGGAGAGATGATCCACCTATCAGTTTCCTAACAGAAGAATTTAGTGTTAAGAGAGCGAGAGAAGAAATGTATGCACTGGCTGGTATTTAAGGCTTTTTTCAATCCATCTTCTCTTTCAGTATACCTGAGAAAAAATGCTGAAGCAAATAACATTTTCTTTAGGAGCACATGTTATTACTGACCATTAATGTGCATGGACTTGTGTGCTTTGTCAACAGTTAGAGAATTTCACAGTGGTGCAGTTATGTCAAGAAAGCAACCTCTGTCTTGGTTTCCTAAATTTAAGCAAAAGGCTAGCACAAAGCACACAGGACATCAGGCATTGCTCTAGTTTGTTTCTGTTAGCTGGTAAGGTGAGTTGCTATACCAAAACTAGAACTCTTGAAGAACACCAGGGACCATCTAAATTTGGATGAAATACTGATAAAGACTGTTACAAGAAATTCTCAGTTTTTCAGATCATTCCTAGAAAGTGTGAAATTCTCCTCTTACGGTCAGTATCTCATTCATTTTACTTTTTATCTCAATCAAAACGTGCAGCTACATTGTATTTCCCTGTGCTGCAACATCTGCATGTTGATTCTATTTTAAGAGGTGTGTTTGTTCAGTAAGACCCTACACACTGAGGGATTTTATTTTTTTCCCCAAAAAGGAAAAAAAAAATATCTTCCTCTCTCTTGAGCACAAATGGAAGTGCTCAATACTAAAAAAATAGCCAGTCTAGCATTTTTCAGATACATTTCTAAACATGCCAACAGAAGAAATGCTTTTCACTCCAACTCCTCTGAAGTAAATGGATTTGGTTTAGTAAGCACTATCCCAACTGCCTTGGTGTCATCTGGAATAAGAAGATACATCCTTTGCTTTGTAAGATTCATGCAAACAAATTATTGTGCATCGTACCTGCCTCAAAATTTCTCTGAAGAGCTAATGAGATCGTTGTTGACTTCCATCTTATTAGGGGTAAACCAGAAGTTGCTCTTGAAAGTTTCTGGTGTTTGTTCAATGTTTGGGTTTTTTGCATATAGTCCACTTAGAGTTTTAGTTGAGAAATAAAAAGCAAGTGCTGTTTTGCACAACATTGTCAGGTAGTGTAAAAGGAATGCAGGTTTTACACTGTCTTTTTGCTTATTTTGTTGTTTTGGGGGAGGCGTATTCCACTGTTTTCCATCTCTTTGCCAAACATTTTTGCTTTCGGCAGCAGTGTTTGTTTACATTTGAATGACACATCAAACACACCAAAAGCTCTTTGTCATGTTTTATCAATGTTTTCCAGCTCGTGTCCTGCTTCCATACTGACAAGCTTGACAAAGGAATTCTTGTTGGATAGGGAATTAATTAGACTCACAAAATTCCATCAAATTTCTGCAGATTGTTTGTATTCTGGATTACCCTTGAGGGACATATGCATATAAAGCAACTCAAAGTATATTTTTCTCTCAAGAAACAACTGGAGCTGTTTAGCAGGTAATAAGGAAAAAGCAGTATCTATTGATTATTTTTGAACGACACCACTCAAAATAATCCAGCATGTTCTCCTTCTGAGGCAATCATTTTAGACACAATTCAAATGCAGTGGTGAGGTTAAAGTAAAAAAAAAAATAAAAAAAATCCTCTCCTTTTTTGGTAAATGACACTTAACAGTCGCGGACAGCTGAAGAATACTAGTTCTGCCAAAAACATTGCTGTGAAAGATTTTGGGGTTTTTTTTACAGGGAATAAGGATTAAGTTTTTGTCCATCTGTCAGAAACAGTATCTCAGTAACTTACAGAAGATACCATTCTATTGCTCACAGTCTTATCCAGCTTTCAAACACGGATTCAGAAACTGGATTTCATGTGTCATACTACAGACTATATCCCCCACGTGAGATCTAACACATCTGCCACTATGTAGAAGAAAATGCTGAAGGTACCATGAACTACCATTAGCATGAAATTCCTATTATTTGCTAGAAAGCTGTTTTATTTTCACATAAAGTGGATATTTTCATTTTCAAGAACAATTACAGGTTCCTGTGAAACGCACTAACCTTTCTCCAAAACTCCACTATAAACTCTTTAGTTAGAAACAAAATTCCCTTAACAGATTACACCAATTCTGATTTTTTTTTTTTCTATGGAGGTCTGAGCTTTACCTTAATAACTTCTTATTTCCACACAAAACTCATTGATACTAGCAGAGCAACTTGGTATCTCATCATCTTTTCAAGTAGTGGATGTTGTCTTTAAAAGCATGGTTTTCTTATAAATTTCAGGATAGAAAAATCAAACACTGCTTATTTTAGATTGGCCTTAGCTTGAAAAAGTACGGTTTGACAGTGTTTCCTACAGGGTTTTGGATTTGTATACCCTCCTTTTCAAGATCCCCTTCTCCAGCTCAAGCATTCTGCGAGTAACTTCTTAAAGCAATTCCACACACTCTTTTTAACTGGCCAAACAGGACAAGGAATTTTTAAGATCTATAATACAAAGCTTTAGGTCTTCAAAACAATCATGTCAAATTCTCCAGTCCTGAATGAAATACAACGAAAATATAATGAAAACATTATCCTAATAGCACTGACTGAATATACCTTACTGTATTCTTCAAAATACTGTCATTATTCAATAATAGATCAGAAAGAGGGAACACCAATCAGGATGTTCCTCCTTAGACCACAGTTATGAGGCACTGTTTAATTGAAGTTACAATGGTTTCGCATTTATCACCGAGTGCCAGATCATCTAAAGGGTTGCCACCTTCTAAATGCACTCAAATTTCTACCAGTTTTGCACAGGTAATGGAGCTTACTCCTCTAATATCCTTAGGGAACTCAGAAAACAAATTTGGGAGGATAACAATTTTAGAAGCTCTGAAGTAATGCCTTGGTACAAACATTTCTAACTTTAAGAAAGTGTAATTACTGCCTGTAATTATAGAAGTCATCCTTATGTGTACAAATAAAAAAAATGTAAAACTCCGAAGTTCCAAAAATTAAAGAGATTTCTACCACCAACTATACTGGCTTCACATGCCTGCATCTTGGGAAGTACTTAATTTCTTTGTTTTGGAGGAGAGTTTGGAAGCGTAATGTAGCTATATAGAGAATATTAAAAATATCGTGTAATAGATATAACTATTTGTAGAAATAGGTAAAGCACCCTCATCCCATCCACTTTTCTCTGTTCTATTCACTGTTTTCCTCCATATTTCCTCCATATTCTCTTCCAGCTGGAAGACTCCCTCACCTCTTTCTCTACATTCCTGTGGTGTGTACTTCAGACAGAAATGTTTTGTTTCACTCCAAATAACTGTGTTATTGAGGGAAAATGATACTTTTCATGAAAATGAAGATTTTTAAGCACTCTTGCTCACTGCTAAAACAGACATTCTAATGTCTAATATTAGAATATGATCTGATATTCCACCCCTTGCACAGACACAGGCCTGAACTTGACAACAATACTACTCCAAGAGTAAGAACATCCTCTGCTCTCTAACAACCCCAAGGCTTAGACACCTCACAGCGATCCACTACATTCAGGGACCTGTGCTAACCAAGCAGCGCTCTGCAGTGGGACAGATTCTCTTGCAAAACACAATGATGTGTTTGGAATGGATCATGCAGGAACTTTGTGAAGATGACTAAGGACTACAGAAGGGTAGACTGCACCCCCACAGAATAAAAAAGTTAAACCCGGCTAACAAGGGCGTACGATTGTACACAGAGATGACCAAATCCTTGTTTACTCCTGGTTGTTCTACCTCCATATTTTCTGTTTCTTCATGCAACGTGCATTCACCAGAATACAGATTTCCAGCAGATAAGCTCTGAATCTGCTCAGCCTCCCATGGAAAGCAAACATGGGCCTATATTGCCTTTCACTTTTCTCCCACTCCAACATCCATAAAAACAGACAGAATGAGAACATAAATACTAGCAGCAAGAAAAAAACAACTAATTTTTACACCTTGTTACTTTTTACAGTACTACACCCTTTCCGACCAGTGAATAGAAGCATTGCATCATTTATGTCTGCACATCACTTCAATACAAGGATAGAGAATCTCACTTAGGCTGATTTAAGAGAACAGAGTTGGGTTTAGTAGATTCTTGTTGACTGTAGCACATACAGCAATGTAACGAAAAAGTAAATAAGTAAATTTCTTAGTATCAAATGGAATAACATGTGGATTATTCAGTGAAAGACTTCTACAAATAACTAAAAAGAGAAGTCAGTCTGTTGAATAGAACTGTAGCAAAGGGAATGCCAAAGTCAGATGTTATCTTATGGGTAAAAAATATTCCCTTTCAAACATCTTCTCTTTCTATTAAACCCCATAGTCCTGTCACATCTGAAATTCCATCTGTCCTTTTATTTATGGCATATTTTATCCCAGCAAAAATACACTGATATCAGAAATTCTACAATCCAGATGAAGTCCCAAAAGTTAAAATAAACATAAAACATCCTGCGGTAAATTCCTATAGCAAATACATGAAAGAATAAGGAAAAATCCAGCTCTTCTTTAAACAGTCTCTAATGAATTTCAAATAATACACTAGGAAAAAAAAAAAAAAGTAAAATTCAAAGGAAGGTGAATGGACTTTAATTGGTTGTATTTGACAGTTTATTCCAGTAAGAAAGTAATCTTTAACTCTAAGCAAAGTTGGCAATACATCCTGAAAGTTAAAACTGAAACCAGTCAGAAAATGCAAGAGGCAAGAGCAATGCTTGTCAGTAACCTTTTCACTGATGGCAAAAATAAAAGAAAAGCGACACCCTACTACTTCTTGCATTAATAAGAATGATAATAAAATATAGCTGGGATTAGCATTTAGAGAAGCTAAGGCACATGGACCAACATGCCTGGTGAAAGTAATGCCTGACCAATTACTTTTTAACTAAAGTTCTTAAAACAATGAGAACCACATCTGACATTTAAAGAAAAGAACAAGAACACTTGTCTACTTAATTATCTTAAGCCTGAAAGCACTTCAGTCCTATACTTTTCCCTTTTGCATTATGGCATTATATAAGCAGCATCAGAACAGGAGGAATACTAGGTCTTATACTTCAGTAATTCCACTTTCTATGAAAAGGTCTTCACACTATGTCAGCAGCAAAAATAATGCACTATCACAGTTTAGAACTCCACTGCTTTGACATACTAATAAATATTTAGGTGGGCTTTTTGGCTTTGTTTTGGTTTTTATTATTTTTTTTCCCTTGACTCTATGCCTCAGGATAACTATGGACTGATAGTACCTGTTGTTACGATAGATCATAATACCTCACTAGAACACTCTGTCAGGCCTGCTTGCCTAATTACAACAGTCAGGCCAGAGGGAAAGACATTGCTATCACAAGACCGAGACTTCGATTTTTTTTTTACTTTGGGAAAAAAATCGTACTAGAATTGCTTCTACAAGACTCCCTACCCTCTACAGTGCTATGGACAAATTTTACTCTAGTGAATTGACTTTTACACAAAAAATAGTAACATAAAATGAAAATTACATGCAGCAGGAAACAGGGACTTGTTGTTTATAAACCTTTTGGGAAACTACCTAGCATAAACCTGATAATATTAACCAAGCTCTGGGTAAAATATGACAAAACTGTTTCTAATGTGCTCACAAAGCCTTTGGCTGTTCCTTTTTGGTTGTTGTTGGTTGCTTTTTAAACAGTATTACCCATGTTTCTAAAGAATGAAACAGATAATATTATTTAATACCACTTTGGGGATCTCAATTCTGGCACGACTGGGACTGTTCCTACTTCAGGCCAACCTGTAGCTGCACCACAACCTGAAGCATCAGTGACAGTCAATTCATCTCGTGAGGGTGCTTCCCCTAAAAACCCCTGTTGGCGAGAGAAAAGGTAAGAACATTCCAACCTATTTTATTCATAAAAACTTGTCATAAATTATAGTGGAAACCATGCCACAATTAAAGCCAACCACCTTTTCTGCTGTGTGTTTTTTTTTTTTTTTTTTTTTTTTTTTTTTTTTTTTTTGGGGGGGGGGGCAGTCATGGTAATGAGTAGTGTTACTTTCATAACAACAGATTCTGTAACAACAAGATTCAGCAGTTCAGATACGCTGCCTCCTTGGCAATGCTCAAAACAAGGCCTTGACCAATCTAATCTAGTTAGACCCACTCATCATGTAAGGTTACTCTAGTTGGATTCCACTTCCCTTACAGCCTAAATAATTATTTCACCATTATAGATTACATAATTAATATTATTGTTGGCAGAGGCTCTGGTCAGGATGTTGGTCACCTTCAAGTAGATTGTAAAACTAACATAAATCTTCTTACTGATAATTTGCTAAGCAAGTATTTTTAAACTTGAGGCTGCAGAAAAATACAAATTAGTCAAAGAGCATTCCATGCCAGAATATAGTATAATCACCTTCAGAAAGAGGAGAAATGCTGGTATTATTTCTCTTGAATTTGGTACCTGCTGTTAAACATCTACTTATATTGGAAGTCAGAGCAGTAGGACCAAAGTTAAATTTACTCCTGTTCCCTATAAAAAGTATATACCTTCCTCAAATAAGAAACACTTTCCAAATTACAGTACTGTGAAGTGAGAATTGGGAGGAAAATACACTTCCATCCTACTTACTGAGTGGGAATGGGGGCGGGGGGGGGAAATAACAGTTTTGCAGGTGTAAATATTTTTTTCTCAAAGCAAAATTGCCTAGATTTTACCAACAGGATGCTCTAAACATATTTCTTAACTGAAATCACCAGCTGAGTAAGTAAAAACTCTTGTAGGCTGAAATACATAAAAGAACTTTTGAAAACAGGGATTTTGCATATTAATTTCCTTGCAGTAGAAACTGGCAGCTTTGATTCCAGCATATGGCTGACCCATATTCCACCTCTTGAAGTTGTTGCACAGCTAGTAACAGAGATGGTATAAATACAAAAAAAAAAAAAAGGAGTATTTCCTGTGCCATTATAATGATGAGAGTTTTCTGAATGCTGTTTACTATAAGCACACGGAATAACTCAGATGTTTAATAGCTCAGTGTTATTACATAAAGCTGCACGCTGGAATACAATGCCTTGCTGACAAGGCTACAATTGCTCGTGAATTTCTTATTGTATCTAAAAACTGCAGGTCATTTGGCCTTATGGAACCCAACGAATGCAAGTGAATATACCAATTTTTAAATATTGCTGTATCTTGGGAAAAAAACCACCAGTATGACTACAAGAAACAAAACCACATATTAGTAAATAATGAGCTCACCTGCAAAGCTATACTTTTTCATTAAAACAAAACAAACTAACTTTGTGAAACTAAAGTTATGTATATCCACTACTTTTCAGTAAGCAAAACCAGGTTGACTACAAAAGCAGAACTCTGGGATTTAACGGAGAAGAAAAGTTTTCTAAAGTAAGTAATTGCAAAATATCAGAGGAACTCAAGCTTATCTGTTAATTATTCATGTTTCTGTTTTCATTTCCAGCTACTCTGGAGCTGCTGATGTTGGCACTCTCTACTAGGTTTAAGCATCCTTTCAGCTCAACTCTGCCAAATTAAACTGTCACTTTCTATTAAAAAGTCTATAGCAGGAGGTTTTTAATCTTATGATTTATACTTTGTAATAGGAAGTCAAAGTTTAAATTAGGACGGTATCAGCTTATGAAATAAAGCCTAAGCAGTGCAGTGACAACCACCAGTGAAGAAAAACTTCCTGCTTGCATCAAAGTGCACAGCAGAGCAGTTTTATTTTATATCTTTTTAAAGGTTTTATTTTACAAAGTCTCAGTTCAGTCTCACACTCTTATTTAAACTACCATTGCCCATAGATTCTGACAGAATACATCTGAAGAAAGATTATCACTTGCCATCAAGTGTCTGAACTGTACCTGACTTTATTGACCAACCACACCTGCAGCCTGTCTGCCTTTCAGTGTATCAACGAGGCAGCGCATAATGCAGTTGAATCAACATTTCCTTATATGAGCTGCTCCTTTTCAAACTTTCATAAGGAACTGTAGGCTCCACGTTTCACTGTGCTGAAAATGAAACTGAACCAACTTTAGTAATGAAACAGCTTTATGAAATATTATTCTCTCTCCTTTTTTGTGTAGTTCTTAAAAAGAAAACAGACTATATCAATAGTCCTATTTATTTCCCTTTAACACTATATTTCCTTTACATTGTTTTCCTCTGAAGCATTTCCGCTTTATCTTCTCCAATGTTACCACTCCTGTACTTTCAACCATTATTTTATAGTTGGTTTTTTTTTCCTCAACTCTCTACCTCTACCTGTCTGATCTTTTTTGTTTCATTTCCCAACAGTTATATCCCTTATTTTCTTTGCAGGGACTACCACTATTTCTTTTCTATTCATAGACAGGGTTTCTATGTGCTTGCTCATGGACCTAATTCAATATATGCCATTTAAAAGTTAGCAACAGTTTCCTTGATTTTCCACTCAACTGAACTTAAAAAGTGTTTCTGTAATCTTAGTAGATAATAAATTATAAATTAAGTTCTACCCATACTAGTAACCACTGACTGGAGGAGATAAACAAAACTTAGGTTTAAGTGCTCATCCTTTTATAAATCCCAAAGGTTTGATGATGATGATAAAATTATAAGTATGGAGGAAAAGCAAACAAACAAAAAACAACACTAAGAAACTATAAAACAAGATCTTAATAAGGATGGGCAGGAACCAACATGAAGCATCCATTCTATTGCAGCCATTTTTGCCCCACGCTCAGAAGCATACTGATGATGATCGGTTCTGTGAAAGTACGTGATAGGAGACCTCCAGAATACCTTTCAATGGATTTTCAAGTAGGCTGAAATAATCAAAATTGACTTTTTGTTTCTTACTGGAGACGCAGAAACTGCTGGAAGAGTACTTTTAGCTTAGAGATTCCTATTCCGATGCAGTTTGTCCTGATACTCAATTAATTGTCACTATGAAAATAATTTTCTTCATGCTCTGCTAACTGTATTCTAAAGGAGCCTTTCCCTAATAACAGCTTCAAATGCCAGTTGTTGTGACAGAGACTCTTCTCCTTTGAATTGTTTTGATCTTTGATGAAGACAGATCACGTTTATCTTTGCTGGAGAGCTTCAGAGACTACCATCTTAGATTTCAGCATACTTCTGCCCCCATAAGGTATGCACGATATTCTTTTTACCAGGAAAAGTTATAATAATTATATCTTTTTAAAAATCATTAAACAGAAAAATATATAAATCTTGTTTTAAAAATTCATTAAGACTTGAATATATACATATAAGGATATACCTTAGAAAAAATTTTGTTATAATGCTGCTATGTGGGAATTAAGTTACAGTTATATACATCTACCCTTTATAAAAGGCTTATTAGCCCAAATTAGTCCACGCAGTAACCCGTGATCTCTTCTGAGGATTATGAGGCTGTATGTGAATTGCAGTGAAAGTTTGTGCTCCAGCAAGGTTGTAGTTCTGCCACCTTTATAATTTGTCCTTTTCTTTCCAAATTAAAAAAGTTAGCAGTGCAGCTAAAAGGCACTTCTATGAAAGCACGAATGCAAAATAGCTGCCTGCTTCCTTCTCCAAGCAATTCCAATGAGCATAACAACTTCATAAAGCAACACAGAAATAAGAATTTAGAAGTTAAGGGAAAAATCAACCATAATATAATGCAAAAGTTATTGGCTAATGGAAAAGTTTTTCTAATTCACTAAGTATCTACCTTGTACGACTTCTCAAATTCAGAGATTTAATAACTGTAGCTTTCAAATAGCACCAACAAGTAATTCTTTCCTTCTTTCTTTTTTTTTTTCCCCATAATCCACAAGTTTCATTTTAACATTTTCATTACACCATTGTGAAACAAAACACTCTGAGTGACATCGTGGACTAGAGGACAGCAATAAAAGAGTAAAATTTAGCCCTCCATCCATTGTTCTTTGTAGTTTGACTTATTTGTGAATCAAAGTACTCACCAACTTGGGATTTAAAGTAGTCCAAAATTCACACCTGGTGGAAGCTTTTGGCAGTGTATTAAAACTCTTTTTTCAAGTGATCTTTGTCTCCACTTCTACAATATATTTAAACAAACTGGCATCTAATGACAGCTTACTGTAATAGAGAAAAGAAGTGTTGTTGTAGCAGACACAGAAAGAAGACATGCCCCCCCAAGATAAGCCTGAAAAAAGAATTCTAACTTCTGGAAGAAAACTGGATCATTTCAATTTTTTCCCAAAGTACATTATAATCCACTCCAGATCAATATACATTGCCTGAAAAACCTCAGAACATTTTTGGTTGGGCCACTACATTGAAGCCTCATGTAATCACTATGATCAAATTCAGCTGCATTAGTGTAAGTGCTTCAGATCTTAATCTTCTACCTGATCTAAAGATATTTTCTTTTTTTATCTATACAAGGTAGTGTAAATTGCCCCAAAACTAGTAGAAATGTCTAGGTAATTTTCACTTTTCTTAGTAAGTTTTCTGTACATCATCTACTATGGCTTTACTTTGCATTGTAACCATTTATATTCAATCTCCAATTATTATGTTTGGATACACTTGGTATTGTAAAAACCATTTCAGTGCACCTACTAGTATACCGGTCAGGCTCCACCCTTCCAGCAATATGAACAGGATAGTAAGTTACAAAAAATTCACAAGTTACCTCACCTCATTTGAGCTTCAGGAACTTTGAAATACTGATGTGTTAATTCAGTATCAACAGCAACATCTCAGTCATCTACTTGAGCCCTGATGGAAACTGCACAACACAAAAAAAATCCAGAAGTTACAGAACATTCATTTCTTTAATGAAGTCTAGTGTTCCCCCACAATATTTCCCTCTCTTGATATCCAGTTGTACTCATGGAATACATCCTTACTCCATGCTAGTTTAAGCTCCAGCCTCTATCTGTTCACTGTGACAGCTGCCAGTGAAGTATTCAAGGTTGAACAAGCAGCTGAAGCCTGTGAAGTTATCTCAAGGACAATGTTAATCACCTGAAGTCTCTTACTGCTTGTTAAGGGGCAAGGCAGGATGATTCTGTACTGTAGATCACCAGTAGAAAAAGCTGGATTCATAAGACAAAACAAATTAAATTAATTGCACCATTTGGAAAATACAAGAACAAAGCAACATGCTGGCTCTTCTATCTGAAACATCACTGCTGCCTTAAGACACAAAGATGCACGGGACTTTCTGGCTCCACATAACCTGACTCTTCTGTAGTTTTAGAAGTAGCACAAGCAATCCACATCTGAAACCATACAAACCTATGCATTTTTTGAGACTGTATCACTTCCAGTGTATTGTTCTTGTAAGAAGAGGAAAACAATCACTACATAGAATGGAGTTTATTTTATTATCCCTGTTGTATAAGTTGCCCCATGTAATTAAATTGCTTTCTACTTCTCAACAGAGAAATCAACTATTTTCTCTAAGCAAATCCCATTAAATAAAAGTCATCTGCTAAGATTCTCACAGATTTATTGTGGGGTTATTGGGGGCATCTTATTTTTTTCTCATCTGAAGTTTCGAACATCAGAGAAGTTATTCTAGAAATTCAGAAGAGGTAAAACTACAAAGCAGCTAAGTTGTTTAGGTCAATAATGAGAACAACAAGTGAGAGCAAAACAAAAATTTCAAAGACGCAGTATTTTCTTCCTAACACAACTGAGAAACTTGACTTCTTGACTCATAATAGAAATGTAGTATACTCAAAGTGAGAAGCAATTATTTCATTTCCTTGAAACATAAATAACATTACCATTTCTACCTTTCAGTTCAGTATGTACAGCTTTGTTGTTTCTCTGAGAGTAGTTTCAGATCGTTTCTTCTCATTATTAAAAATGTCTGACATAGTACTAGTGCCCTCAGATTTTCTACTTTGATTGTTTCTTTTAATACAAGTTATGGAGTTACCTCTTTAGTGTATCTCAAAAAAAAAAAAAGCAAACAGAAAAACCTGTGTACAAATAAAATATGTGAAGTGACAGCTCTTATGTTTACCTTAACTAATGGAGCTAAATTTAACTTAATTACCCAGTTAAAAACTGGAGAACGTTTACAGAATCATTTATTTAAATATCCTTTGGCCCTGTATAAAACAATTGCTCCCAAACTTCCAGTCATGACCAAAGCCATAAGTATAACAGTAGTTATGATGCAGGTGAGGGATCACAACTTCCGAATAATCTTCTCAAAACAGGAGAGTAAAGCTAGTTCATGAATGATAGAAACCAATAATTATTGCATGTTTAATTTTACTGCAACATAATAAAAAAAAAGTCAGACGTCATTAAGACTCGGTAATAACAAAACACAAAAAACTTCTTTTAAAGTTCTAAGCCTCCAATACCATCGCTTCTTACCATCACGTGACAGTATTGTGTAACACTTCCAATTCCCTGATTTCGGTGGGGGTAGATGAACATGTGTAACATTGTACAATTCTATAAGGAGATGTACTGTAAGCTACAACTATCAGAGAAATGGGACTGTTTTAAAGGCACAGCTGGGGTAGTAATGCATACAGTCACATAGAGAAAGACAAAGCAAGTATGAATACCAGATTAAACAAACCCTCATCTTACTCTTTCTTCATATGAAAATTTGAAAGCATTCATATCGTGCAAGGAGCTGAGGTTGCTCAATTCCATCATGATATTATTTGCTTTAAAGGAACCAGTTTACTGCATCCTATTTTAAGATGCAGCTTACAAACAAAATCCATTAAGTGTCCTTTCACAATTTTATTTGAGCACGTATCTATCCGTCCATTCATCTATATGCTCCATACACAGCCTCTAATCGGACAGAAAAAGTCATGGCTGAATAGATCATAAGAGTTTTTCCCCTTAAGGACTCCACTGCCTGGGCTGCTTGTGCTAAAAGCAGAGAAAAACTGAGGCAATTATCAGAATCCCTGTCCTTTTTGTGAAGGCACAGAGCCACTGAGACAACGGACAATTTTAGGTATCTAAAATTGCATCATATCCTGTTGCATCATCCAGAATAGTACCTGGCAGAACAGTGGTGTGCAGGGGTATCCAGGCTATCCGGTTTGGTAGGAGAAGCACTACAACTGCACCGGCACAGTATTCTGGCCCTGCTTTCATGCCCTGTTTGGTTCAGGAATAGCTTAGTTGTCTCTGTGGGGCACTGCTTTACGATGCCATTTGCATTCTCTTCATCTCCCTTTACAGGCTTTTCATTCAGTCTGCTAATTCATTCCCGCGATCACAACTACGCTCTGTTCACTGGTGACTCACAGACCTACAACCAGCTCTGACACATTTTCTTATATTCAATTCAGTATAGCAACATCTTTTTCTGACATCTCCTCAGGGATATGTCTATCAACTGAAATTTCAAAGGGGTCTAGATGCCCACGGAATTGCAATGGAAATTCAGTACCTTACTGCAGTAACATTAAAGATGGGGAAGTCAAAACAGCTTTGACTCATCTTTTTTTCTGAAAATTATCATCCACTGCTGCACTAATTGTCAGGGGACAATCAGAGGATGTATTGGGCTTGGGAAAACCATCCTTCTATAAATACTAAACTACTGCGGAGCTGGCCCTGAAAGAACACCTATTAGAGTATGTCCTCTGATATCGATCAAATTAACTACTTTTTCCTGTTGAAGGCAAAGGCTGTATTTAAATTTAAAAGGAAATAAGAAGAAAAACTACAGAAGAAAAACATTGATTTTACTTTCTGTTATTTGTTCCTCTGGGGGAGTATTCTCTTTAAATATAAAATCCTGCATGTTCACATGGAAGGCATAATCTTCCATTTCTTTGCCCCCAACTCTGGCTTTAAGTCCCATTGATTATTTACCACCATCAGCTGCCATCATAATATAATACAAAACACAAGACAGCTAACTGACTGACTGAAATACAGGTAAACTTATAGGGTGAGAATCTTAATCTGTAAGAACATAACAAGGAAGTCTTGATATAGCTGGTCTGGCTGCATTTCCGTATCCACGATCCATAAGACGGACAGGAAAAAAGTCCTAAATTTTTATCCTATGTAAATATTTTTTCAGCAATAATTTAAGTATTTGGTTCGTGTTGTTTATGAAAATACACAAATAAATAATTGTTTAAGCGCCACCATATGTTAAGCTGTAGCACAGTCGTTCAGAGATACAGTACACATTTTGCTAACAATTATAGCTTCAAGTATATAACTTAAAACACCGTGTAACAGATATTAATATCTACTGTGGATGTTTTTCCAACTGAAGTGGTAAAGGTGATATCAATCAAGTTATAACTTTTCATGGGATTAAGCCTTTGCATAAATATTAATCCTTTTACTCTGTCTGGAGCTGTGAAGAACTTCACAATATAAGCGCTTTTATATTTTATATTTTAGGAGCATAAACTGCCTATGGTGCATTTTTATAATGAAATGTGCACTGGGCCCGTTAATGTGATTTCTTTTTTTTTTTTTTGCACAGCACTTTAAAAATATTAGCTTCAGTTTTTGAGCTACTTATTAAAATCTGCTTTCAGTGAGAAAAAAATGCTCAAAAGCAGCATCTGTTTTCATAGAAATAACAATAAATTTTAGATAGGAACTATTCTGTTATTATTTTGTTGAAAACTGAATGGTTGCGCTGCATGATAATTCACATTATGGAGAATGCACAAATTATTTTTTTACCATTTCATTAGATCACTGAGGTTTTTTTTGAAGCAAATACAATTCAGAAGCAATTACAGCTTACCTAGATGTTTGAATCATATAATTGCTCAGAAAACCTCCAACATTATCCTGAACTATATAAAAAGACTTATCTTTTTGGTACTGTCATGTCAGCAAAACAGCTAATGGTCAATTAAGTGCATCATTCCATTGTGTTTCAGAACTGTGGTAAATCTCTACTAAACTGAGGAAAGGTAGTCTCACAGTATGGGTGCCATCACTACAAAAAGGACCTCACGTCTTCTGCTCAGTTTCTCCAGTTTCTAATGTTTTAGTTCCCATACAGCTCTCTCAGTATGTGGTAAGCAATTTGCAAAAGGTGCACTAGTCCAAAAATAAATGTAACTTCAGAATATATCTGATTACTGTTCAGAAAAACAACTGACAATTAGCTGATTACAAAAACCATTTCTCACTGTGCTGAAACTCTATAAAAACCTAAAAATTGCTTTGATACCAACTTCACTGTCCATGGCTCTTCTGTGTCACATAATAACTAGTTTCTGCTTTATAGTAACCGACGAAATGACAATCATAGTTTCAGATAAATATACTGATTGTCATGGGGCTATAAATCTGTTGGGAGACAAAGTTCTCTTGCTGCAGAGAACAGTAAATACCAGCTGTGTTTCCAATTACATGTGCCTGCTTGGGGAAGGTGGGATTTTTCTCTTCCTTGACGACTACTCCTTTAGGAGAAACAATAAAAAAGAAAATTATGACTGTGACTGTGATAGTGAGCCTACAAAACAGTAGTACATTCAATGTAAGGACTGATACCTAAAAAAAGTCTTCTTCCACCACCAAATTGTTGTGGTGGGTTGACTGTGTCCAGCTGCCAGGCTGTCGTGCTCTCACTCTCTCTCCTCAACAGGACAGGGGGAGAAAATAAGATTAAAAAGCTCCTGCATCAAGACAGACAGGGAGATCATTTACCGGTTACCATCACAGGCAAAACAAACTCAAAGAAAATTCCTTTAATGTAGCGCCAATTAAAAACAGAGCTGGGTGGTGAGCAACAAAAACAAAAGCTGTAACACCTTCCCCAGCCCCGACGCCTTCTTTCCAAGCTCAACTTCAATCCTTCATTCCCAACTCCTTTCCCTCCTCAATCCACACTCAAGAGGCACAGGGAGGATGCAGAAAGAGGGACTGTGGTTAGTCTGTAACCTGTCCTCTCTGCTGCTCCTTCCTCCTCACACTTTTCCCCTGCTCCAGCATGGGTCTTTCCCATGGGCTGCAGTCCTTCAAGAACCGCTCCAGGATGGGTCCTCTCTGCAGGCAGCAGTCCTTCAGGATAAACCAGGGATGGGTCCCTCCAAAGGTTGACCTGATACTCCATGGGCTCCTCCATGGGCTGCAGTTCCTTTGGGTAATATCCATCTGCTCTGGCATGGTGTCCTTCACCAGCTGCGGTGTGGGTACCTGCTCCAGCATGGTTGTCTCCACAGGCTGCAGGGAAATACCTGCTCCCCTGTGGTCTCTTCCATGGGCTTCAGAGGAATACCTGCTTAGGCACCTGGAGCGCTTCCACCCCTCCTTTTCAGACAGCCTCTCATACGAACCCCCTCAAAGCAGGTTCTAGCACAGGAATCTTCCCAGTTTCCTCCACACTCTATACCAATGTGAAATACTAATGTTTTTTCTTTTCAATTTCTTCTTTTGCAATCTTCCAAGCACTGTTGGATCATTAAGGGCATCTTGCAAGACTCTCCAGCAAGCTTCCTGATGCGTCACAGAGTGAAATTTTATTGGGTTTGATTCTTTTTGCTACTTTTTTCATCAAACTTTCCTTGTATATTTCATCTGCCTGAATTTTTGATCCATTCTTCATCTGAACATGGGTAAAATTCTTTAAAATATGCCAGTCACTTCTCTTCCCCTATACCTTTCTAGTCATGAAGGTTTTAAAACTAAGCCTTTCTTAAATAAGTTGCATGTGTTGATCCTCAGATTCTAATATGATGTCCTCTAACAGCCTTTGAACCACCTGCAAGAATAGAAATTTCTCTTGCCTGTCTTTTGAGCTTCCTTTATTTTAAAGTTAAAAATATTTCCTCACTTTTATAACTCTCTATTGGAATTTAAAGACCATTGTAGTAGATTTCTGGATAAGTTATTACCCCCACCTGTGCCAGAGATGTATGCATCAGGAAAACAGGAAAAGGAGGGAAAACTGGAAGGGTTTTTGCATCACCTCGAAACTGATGCTTGTGGAGAGAGAAGCTAACCTGTGCTGAAGTCAGGGAAAACCAGAAATCACGTTAGGGTAAAGAAGTTGTCTGTAATTATAGGAGGAAACTGTTCCAAGGGGCAAGCCAGACAAAGTGAAAACCAGCAGGGTTTTCACCTTTGTTACAGAGTATCAGCAAAATGGAAGCTATTTGGTATGGCTACCACTTAAATCTTCTCTCAGGTGCTAAAGGAGCTATGGAGAGTGGCAGGCAGTACAATTCAGCATACTCACATGGCCCAGCATCTGTTCTCCCAAGTCAGAAAGTAGGCAGAAAGTTGATTAAATTTAGCCATAGTCAAAGACTGCCTTGCAAAAAACTCGCTGATGGACCTTAAGGTTCAAGAAAGGGGATAAAATCTCCAGAACTGATCACCTAACTCCATCCAGCATGACTATTAAATGGATCAAAGGTTTCTGTTGCCCTCTGGACACAGGAGGTATGGAAGAGTCTTGCACCCATATGATCACATCTGATTATGGAGAGGATTTCACATGTGTGTTAAAGTTGTGGCCTGTTATTTCGACCCATTTCATTCACGTATCTCATCCTTGAAAGGGTATGTAAGCTTATTAAGCTCAAGTTCAGTTCCTTAAATCTGCAAGACCAAGACAATGTTGGAGTGGCAGCAGAAATAATGTACTAATTATTTTGGCACATACTTCCTTACAGACACTTCTGCAAAGTAGCTCACCATCTTGAAAACTGTCCAAAAATTCAGCAATCCAAACTATATTAAAATAAAGCTATGAAGCAGCCAATTTCTGTCAATTACGTTAAGTAGTCTATTTCACGGCAAGACTTATGATAAAAACTCTACATGAATTAGAGAGAGAAAAAATGTGATATGACAAAAATCTCATTGCTCCATTCCTGTCTATCTTAATATTTTTCCCAGCAAGCTCTTACCTGTCTGTGTAATTAAATTACTAGTGATGTTACAGACTCAGGACCCAACGACTCAGTTTGCAGGTGTCAATCACTTTTCAAAGAGCTTCATTCATGGCTGAAAAAGCCACAAACTGAACGATGGCATACCCCTGATAGCACTGGCAATGACAGCAGCTCTTTTACAGCCTTTCAGAGAACAACAAAACCAGATTTTTTCCACTTAGAAATAAACAAGAAGAAGCAGCAATCTCAGTCTGGGTTGAGCTTATCTCAATAGGTTGCCTGATGCAATTATATGGGCCTCGCCAAATGTAGCCACAATCTGTTGCTAACACACCGCATGTCACAGTTACAATATAGGCTTTATATATAAGTAATTTTTATCTTTTTTTTTTTAAATACCAACCTACCAGCACACTACTTCTTCTAGAACCATCTGAAATATGCATTGTACCAGCTTAAAGGCAAGCACCCTGTCTACAGGTACTTTTACTTTCAAAGATGCCACTTCTGTAACTAAATAGCAACGGTGCCATGGTAAAAAATGTAAAATTAGTATTGTTTACATTACGAATTGCATGAGAGAAAATTAGATGAACTTGTCTTCCTTGAGTTAGCAAAATGATGCTGAGAGAAAAATCAGGGTTTACCAAATGTAGCAGTGAGCAAATCAGGACTATAACACACATAGTAAAACACCACCTGTTCACAGAAATGAAAGGGGGAAAAAAAGGAATGCTAGCATGTGTTCAGATAGAAACAACCTTGACAAAAATAAATGTTGTTCATGGCTGAATTCTGTTGAAAAATATTTGTAGCCACCACAGAATTGTTTTGGCCAGTCCTCTGCAAGGAATAACATGGGACAAAAACATGTAATGCTGTTTTTTAGATGATGCTGGATAAAATTACATAACTGATTATCTGATGTACTTTCCTGTGAAAGCATGGAATTGGATCTGATGACCCAGGAAATCCCTTCCACTTAATGTCTGTAATTAAGGTTCATAATTCTGCTAAGATCTCCTTCATGCTATCAACGGATACGTTACTAGCAATGAACTTCCTACAAGAATTCTACATTGTAAATAACATGCATAGAGTTCATCTCAGAAACTGTGGCACCTAACTACACTTTAGAAGAAAAAAGCTCTACATTCAGATGTGAAAAGGAGTGAAGAAATCTTCAATCTACACCTTTATCTGTAGGATGCAGCAATCATAAAGACAGGCTATGTTAAAAAAAAAACAAAAACACAACAAAATGAGAAAATTGCAGGGATTTTTGGAGATGACTATATTATAGTAACTTTCTGAGATAATATTATAGTAACTTTCTGTTGCCTTTCACTGTTACAATTCACATTTCACATTCAGAGAAGAAAAGGAATATTGAAGAACTAATCTTTGAACACAAGTATAAAATCAAAATGGTCAAACGGTATGGAAAAATGCTATGATTTCCACCTGTTATCACATTGTTTTTTCCTTCTCTATATAATCATCCATGTCCACATAAAAGCCATTTTTTTCCACAATATTGCTTGTTTACAGTCCACTACTTTCTGCACCTATTCACCCCCAGAAAAAAAAAACCAACACCTTAACAACGCATACACTTAACGTTCTTACATTTTAGGGGCCTAACACCTACTACTTCTAGTACAGTGATGAAGGGCAAATTCCATCACAGTAACTCTGTAGTTCCAGATAGTGTATAATAACATTAATACAACGTGCTCAGTAACTGTTACAGAAATATTAACATGTGAAGTGCTTTCAATGACTTATCTTCGATGGTTCTGCCATTTCTTCACCCATTCCTAAGTCTGTCCCCATGTTTTCTCAGAGACAAGCAACACAGGTCTGTCACAGACCTGCTGCTCACATACCAGAAAAATTGTTTCGCAAGTAACAGTATCTACATTCTGTGAAAGATCTCACACCTGCCAGTTTTTAATTGTTCAGGAGGCTTGTAAAGCAGAATTCTGTGTTACATATCTTGTCCAAATTTATCAGCAGTGTATACCTGCTGCATTCTTTACTTGAGAAAAATAGGCATAGTAACTGCTTACGAATGGCTTCACTGCTGAGAGCTTGCTCTGTGTGAGAATTTGCACTTGTATTCATTAGAGGTTTTCATTACTCTTTTACTACTGGTCATACTGCTTTATCTTACTGAACATAAGAAGAAAACAACACAGAACACATTTGTGTTTCCTACATATAAACTCATAAGTTTTCCACTAGACTGCCCAGGCTAAAGAAAATACATTTATCGTTCAGCTTCATTAAGTTCTCAGCTTCATGCATCTCAGTATTTATTACGCAGTCCTCATGTTGTTTTGCATTAAAAAAATGACAGAGATTGTAATTAGAATCTGCTTGAAATCACTGATATGGTTTTATTTTTCTGTTTCTTGTATGAAGTGATAGAATCTTACATACAGGTTTTACCTTTCTCATTTTACAGATAATAGTTACTGAAAACCTATTATGCTAACCATTTCCACACTGTATTCTGCATTTCTCACACTTTAACCGTAAGATTAAACAATTTTGCTTGAAAGTAACTAAGATTCCCCCAAAATACAAATCCTGAATAATGAAGTAACAAAGATATAGAGAACATTTTAATGCCACATAGCTATTCTTATTCAACATATTGACAAGCTGTCATATCACCTGAAGCATTTCCTTATGAAAGTGACGTATATGAATACTTCATGTTAATTTTCCACGCAACAATATAAACCTCAGTTAAAAACTCAGCAAACATTCAGAATCAGCATGTGTCCACAATGTAAACATGGTAGAAGTAAACCAGTGAGAAGACTCAGATCTCTATTCTATGAACCAGGTGAGAATTCCTCTTAAAATCCTTTACCTTAGCAGAAGATGCACTGGGCTTGCTGCACTGGCAGTCTACAGTTCAAAAGTCATCTCTGCTATATTATTTACCTTCTTTTGCCCTTAAAAATCCTTATTAATGAGCAAGACCTGATAAGCTCAGCCACAGGAAAACACAATTCCTTGGATGTAGGTGAAAAATTACTCATGAGAAAGAGCACTATGTTTTTAGCTTTTAATCTCCAAAGAAACTGACGTTTAAGATTCCTGTATCTAGTGCATCGTAACTACTACAATTTTCATTACTCTTAACATACATATATAGAGTGTACTGTAGCATCAGAGCTATCTAAAATAAGTCCTAATGAACCAGTACATAACTATTTAGGACTGAATAAACTCAAAAAGTGACATAGCTGTATCAGCCTAATGCAGAAGTGGCATTCTGCCTAACATATACTGACCACTTCTTGGCTAGAAACTCCACCGTGTTAAATTCTGAAGCCTGAATTGTTTCTTATAGACATACTTCAATGTCACCAATGTACTTCCAGAAATAAAATCTCCAGGGCATGTATATTTCTACTGTTGAGCCTACCTTAAACTACTCTGCTGCAGGCAGCAGGGAGAAGGTCAGAATCCACGCCCACAAAAATTCACACACTAGATGTTTTGTAACTCTCATTGATCGTATGTTCTGCATGTGCGCAGTTCCACACAAAGTACAGAAGAATGTGGCTTCCACTCTCTGTATCACTACCCAAAGCATCTGCCTAAAATGGTAGTGACTCAGACTGACATTTTCTTTCAAACTGTTGACAAAAGAACAACCAAAATATAGATCAAATCTCTCATAGGACAGCTCTTTATTAAAATAACATTCATTGGTGCAAAAAGCATTCCAAATACAGACCCCAAAAAACCCTACAGAGTTGCCTCCACTAGCTCACTCAAAATTCAAGCATTTAATATAAATGGAGTGAAAATCTGTATGAAATAGAAATTAGCAGATGAGTAGGAAAGCAGGATTTGCCGTTTCTATTATTTTGCCGTGATGCAGCACTACTAAAATGCATGAAAGCCTTCTCAGACAAATATCTACATTGGGCTTGAAACATACATATATATACACACGTATATATAAGCCCCTAATTCAGTACGGCAAATGTAAAAGTCAACAGCATCGATACTCAGGCTCAGAATCCTCTATTACAATTGTACAAAAATTATGAAAATCGCTTATCAGCAAAGACTGCTCTTAAGAGAACCATGCTATTTCGAATAATACCCTAAAATAGTATTTAGCTAAAACTGAATCACTGAATGTGAAACCAAATTATTTTCCTTATATATATTCAAAATTAGCCATTTCAATATTGATTCTTTTTTTGCCCACCCTGCCCATTACACACAATACATCAGTGTACTATAAATGTAAAGGTAAAAGAAAAATGAAAATAAAACACGGATAGCTGTGATGCAGTTGCTTTGATTTTAGGTAATTTTCTTTTATCCTCAACTAGGCTAAATGTCACCCTACATGATACGGCGATGTCAGAAATTAACTTGCTCTGCGGTGTACTTCAAACTCCTCTCACTTTTTGACAAATGGAATAATTACAAAATGTCCATGAGACATGACTTTTAACTGCTATTTCTGTACATTTCTCTGCCTTTATCCTAGTCTGTGTTCCTCTGCAGACACCACTGCACATAATTCTTTCACAGACTGACAAACACAGAAATCTACAATTGTAGGGATTTCAAGGCTCAGAAGGCCCAGCATGTAGGATAATTTCTCTTGGTGAGGCACTTTTTCATCTTATGTGGGTAATGTGCTCTAAAACAAGTCCTGAGGCACCAGCTGGCTCTGAAGGCAAAAATTCCACTAGTCAATACTGGGTCTTCTATTGGTAGAAGAAAGAGGTTAAAACAACCGAATGATAAAAAAAGCGTTAAAATTACATTTACCTTTATGATAAAAGATGGGTTATGAAACTGAGGCTACAACACAGAACACACTAACTTACCTACCTGAGTAACTAGAAGTTGCAACAAAAAATAAACCCTATAAAGAGATGTACACAATCATTATTTCTTACAAACCTCAGTAAGGAATGTGACAAGCATGTTTAAAGCCTTGAGTTTTCCATAGCAACCATCATGCAAAGGAAAAAGGAGCTTGTGAAGAATTACACCATACATGATTTGTAATATTTTCAGTAAAGGATGTCTCTTGTGCCATGAGATGTATAAATCAATGCCAGCTTCCTTCATTATTTACTGACTCCTTGGTGTGACCTAAGATGGTACAGCAAATCACCTGAACATATACACAATGACTAGGGGAATTTCCTTTCTTAGAAGAATAAGCTGATCTGAAAAAGCAGCATTTAAATATCTGCCCACAGATGATAAAATCAGAAAAGTCTCTGAAGAGCTCCTTTATACATTCTGTTGTTGATAAACAAATGTTATTCACAAGGAAGTGGCTAAGGGATTCCCTCATCACCTATAAAGTAGACATTATTGTTATTATAAACTACATGAACAACACCATAGCAGCAAGAAGCTGCCCTGGTAATGAAATAAACATAAAGACCATATCCTTCTACAAAGCATACATGGTTACGGAAGTAGTTATTTTTACACATTTTGGAGACAAACTATTCACTGACTACAGCTCAAAACTTTCCAATACATTTGCTGGGAGATAAATTTTACATGGGGATTTAAAAATGGACGAAACTGGAAATGATGCGAAACCCGTATTTGATACAATCATGAAAATGGTGCCATGTCTAGTAGTTCTGACAAAGACTGAGTAAATTATGATTAGTAAATTACAAATTTATAATGCATGCAAAGCATTATACATGGATGTCACTCGCTGAAATATAAAGCTATACACAAGCTCTGTAACTGAAGTTGCACGGATAACTAAAATCACACTGATTTTGGCAGTGAATATCAGAAATTGTAGCTATCATTTAAACTGAGATTAGCAAAATGGCAGGGGGGAAACAACCCAATACAAAAAACTGTCAGTCTGAACTGGGTTTAAGTTTCCAAAACGTTGAAGTCTGTCTAGAATTCCTACATGAATTTGATACAGGCTTTGCAAACTTCTTTCCACCAGTCCTAGACAAATCAGTGTTGTTTACATCTTGGCATTTCCATTCTACACTGGCTTCAAGAACTTAACATGTCTTCCACCTAATGTGGAAGAAACCCATGTTAAGAGCCACAATTTAGCTCAGGATAACAATCAGTTGTTTCAACATAATTTGGTAAAAATATGATCAACTAGAATATTTATAAAATGTTAGTTCCTTGAGTGTGACAATGAATAGTCTGCAAAGCAACACACACAACAACCTGTTCTGAAACCGTAACTATGGAATTTTTTGTTACACCTAAAGAATAATTAGGACTGCCATAAATAAATTGCTAATAAATCCGAACCTTACAAAAGAGATACAGTGCAATGTGTTTTGGCCTTGAAGGTAAAAAAGAAAAAAAAAAAAGTCTCAATATTATTTATTCAAAGCGGAAGATACTATTATTTATTTTATTAATATTAGGCACCAGCATAATAGCAGCAGGAGGAGAACTCAAAGTTCTCCAGTGGATTAGCTGCAAAAGAGTCAACAAATGACTGCTACATTTGTTCGAGATAAGATGAGCAGGGATTTAAGCTACTGCTCTACTGATTTGTTTACAGACTTAAAATATCTTCAAACTAAAACCACTTATGCTTTTTTGTAATTATTCCCAGTCTCCTCAAGTATTGCACTATATTCATTATAGTGAAAGTTTTAGTCTTCCGTGCAGTACAAAGAAAAAATAAATTCATATATGAATGACAGTACTAAGCACAAATACTTGAAGTTTTATACAAATGCAAATGTATAAATGCAGAAAACAACAAACTCTAGAGATAATTATTTGCCACTGAATACAAGTATTTTAAAATTGCACACATATAGGAAAATTCAGCAGTCTACCATCTGAAAATGAGGGTAGTCTTACGCACATGAGACACAAACACTAAACAAAACCAGGTTCCATTTGTTGGGCATTTCCTATCCTGCAATTTCAGAATCAAGTGAAAAGATATCAGCAGTTTAAGCTGCATTGTACTGCTTCAGCTACTGAAATCCTTCTGGATTCAAGGACGCAAATATTATCAAAAAACAAGAGACTGTTCACACTGTTAACATAAGATTCTAGAGAGTGAACAGCTGTAGTTTTAGTGTCAGGAAAGCTAAATTACAGATTTTATATTAATGACTTGGAATTATATCTAACATAAAAGTTTCCAGATGTCTTATTTCCTATTTTTGATATGATAATGAACCAAAATATGGTTTAATACTGAGTACAGCTATATTCAACCATTCTTGTTTTCCCATGAATAAGCTGCTGGTACTGAAGGGAACACCCAAATGGGTTCCTCATGAAGTGAATATATTCTTCCTGCCGAGCAAAGTGTTTGGTCACACAGAGCTCATTGCAGGATAATTGTCTAAAATGGTAATTTTTTTTTTTTTTTTTGCTTGTTAGTTTACTTCTAGAAAAGCTTTTAGCACTTTGTGTGCTGGTGAAAGATTCCTGGCTGACAGTCCTAGAGAATAAAATCAAGAAGTGCAAATGTATGAACATGGTTTTATCACATCGAGGAACACCACTAGGGGAAAAAAAAGTTTACTTCTTGGCTTCTTTAACACTTTGTCAAAGAGAGGCTAATTAATAATAATTACAGCAATGGTTTTACAGCATACATTCAAATAGACACTGTTCTGACCTTCCAGTTATCAGGATTGTCCCTATAACAGCAACTAAACGCTACTAGCAAGATCTCAGCTTTTCTAGATGTTATATGGACACATACAAAAAGCAGGCCTTTTCCTCCGAGTTCATGCTATATATACAGACCATAGACTAGGCACAAAACCACATTTGAAGAAAACTGAAGAAAGGAAAATACGAGTGGACAGAGCCAATGGACTTGATTTAAAGGAGAAGTTTTCATACTGCACTAAGACTAAGAACCAAACCTTAAGTCTTCTATTTCTGATATTGTGCATATAGAAGCAGGAAATGCAGAAAGTTCTCTCTTGCTTGTCACTTTTTTAAGCATCTCTGCAGTCTTAAGTCAGAACTCTGCTAACTTTTGTAATGAAGTAGCAAACCTTGACAGCATTCTGCTGCTCATTCTCTGTTGATGCAAGACTTCTTAAGCTGCAAAGCAGCAAAGTATTTTTACTGATAAGACATAAACTTACACATCAGTGCAGATATACATCTAAGCATCATGAAGAGTATGATCCTTGGCTTACCTGATATGACATCGCAAAGAAACTTAGAAATTCATCAAGTTCATTAAGACAGTGTGGCACCAGGGAGCGGGCTAACATTCGGGAAATATGTCCAGAGGTTCCGTATCTACCACTGACTTGCTGTCACACTGGGGAACTCAAGGCATCTCAAGGCTGAGAGGCACCACATTGCAATCACGTAAGCTTGTTAACTGTGGTGCTGCTTTATAAATTTAGCCAGCAGCAACTCTACCAGATTGCATTTCATTTTCTCACTGAAACGGACTGCAAGTACAGTTCTTCTTATTTCTTTCCCTTCCCTCACTATGCCTTTTGTGAGTTGATGACGTTCACATATTTGTGTTCCCCTAAGCCTAGGAATATATTTTTGTAGCGGTAATTGGAGAAAAGTTTGCAAGAGGCAGACTGACAGTATGTCCTGTGTGTCAAAAATAACTCTCCAAGAGGTAGGCCACGTGTGTCTAGATAGCAGCTTCAGACCAGGTCATACGAGAAAATATTTTATTCTCAGATAGGAAGCATGCTTCTGTACAGTGGAAGAGAATAATGCTAAAAGTGAATGATTCCCAAAATGGGATTAGAGGATGAATTTAATGATCTGCATAGAGATGATTTGTTGCACACTACTGAGTTTCTCTCATTCCAGGCAGCTCTTGTCATTCTATTAACATTCATGTTCATGCAAGCTCTTAGATTTTGGCATGTTATGACAGAGAATTAAAACTTGATGCTCAGCTGAAGAAGCTTAGTTCATGACATTGTAAATATACAAATTCCTCCTCTTCTGTATACTGAAAATGAGATGCCAAAGGGATTTGTGACATGCACTGAAAGGCGAGATGCCTCAGCCCATCAACAGGAGAATCTGAAGAATGAGGAAGAACTGAATGCCTGTACCTCTTGGGAATTCAGGAATCTCAGTGATCCAGAGCGTGACTCTGCTGCCTGGACTAAGGCATATTAGTTATTCTTATTCACAAACAGTGACCTGCTTGCTTTATTGTTTAATACGCAAGTGATTTATCCACATTTTCCAAAGTACTTACAGCACTCCACTACAGAACCTGAACACTGGGCTTGATCTCCCGCTCTGCCTTCCCCAGCTGAGACCACATCTGCACGGGGGTTGTAGTCCTGGGAGAGGTAAAGAGCAACTGCCAGTTTCTGTTCAGCAAAATGGTGACTCCTCTGGTAAAAGGGAGTTCAGTGTTGTAATTCTCCATGGCGTATTTATAGGTTTTGCATCACAGCATCACTGGATAAAATACATCCAGACTATCAGTAGCAGGTAATAACATTCCTTCTTTCCTGAAGAGGGACCTTCAACACCCTCTTTAACACCTTCATCCTTCTGAGTGGCAAGTTCCTTGTCAAGCAATGTCCAGCTAAGCAAGAAGCACACACAACTTCCCGTGCACTTAAAAGCTGCTAGTTTGAATCTCCTCAAACTGAGGAAATCCTGAAATGCAGACCTCGCATTGCCAAGTCGTAAAAGTAGTATGAAAAACACTGAATGGATGCTCCCCTCTGGACATGTTTTTTAATGTACCTGATGTATGAATCAAGTATTATTTGAGTTTATAGACATTAGATTTGTCTTCTCTATGGTACCTAGCTCTAAAGGCCTGTAGTAGAAGATGGCTAAACTGAGCAGGGAAACCTAGACAGTGGCATTTCTAGACATGAATATAAAAAGGACGCTTTAAATTCCTACAATAAATTTACTAGCAAAAATACAAGTGCATACACTGTTCTGAGTGCCTTTTCAATAAAAGTTAGGGACTTAAGTTTTGTCTAAATGAAAAATGGACACATAAACCCCATCATAGATGACTCCAGGAAACAGAGAAATGTAGACCCAGTCGCTGGACATGGTAACTTCACAAAAAGGAAAGCAAAAGAATAACAAACAAAAAAGCAAAAAACCCAACAACAACAAAAAAACCACCAAACTACAACCCAAAACATGTGAGCATCTATCTTCTTGGATGGAAAAGAGGAAGAGCTTACAATGATACAGATCTAGGAGCAAAGAGCAATGGATGGCAAGAATGCAATGACATACTGAAAAAACAGCTGTAGGAAGGCATTGTATCTTTGGTGGCGTAAGAGCTCAAGTCACCAGTTAGTTTCAAAGGTCAGTCTTCAGCCAGACAAGCTGAACAGAAGGCTGACTGCAAATGAATCTTGAATGCAGAATCCAGTTTATCCAGAAAAGGTCCAAAACAGCCTGGATTTGTCCTTTTGCAAATATAGGCCTGAAAGTTTTAAAATAGATCATTTTTTAAAGCCATACATTCTGAAATCAGACCTGCAAAAATTTTACCTTCTATTATAACAATAAAAACAATTTTTAGTCCAATTGGGTTGGACATACAAACCAAAAGGTTCAAAAATTGGGAGACATAAAATAATTAACGTTAAATTGAAGGAAACATCACGACTTAATACAATGAACTCACTTGAGAACAGAGGGGTTAAACACTCAAAGTTGAAAATACAACTTCTCGTTATTGCTTTACCACTTTACAAGCATCTGCCACAAAGAGGAAAGGAAACAGAATCTATTCTCTGTGACCATTAAAACGAGTGATCAATGGCTCACAGCCACTGTAGGGAAGAAAATAAAGTCTATAAGGGAAGAAAAAGAGCAAGCAAAGCATTAGGCAACTATGTGCACTGGAAAAAGCCATCGGAAGCATACAGAAGGGGAGCATAAGAAACTAATTGCTTGATTTTTTCATAGGCTTTTTTATTGTTTTCTTTTTTTTTTTTAATGGAGTATCTAAAAAAAGGGTGATTGTGCTCTCTGCTGGAGGAGAAGAAAGGCAAGAAGGCCATACTTTTAAAATGCACACCATGCAAATTTAGTATCTGCAACAGGGCTGTAAACCTCAAATGTTCGAATTTCATTTTTTGAACCTGATGCCATGTAGTACTTTGCAGTTCGTGTTTGTGCAAGTTCCAAGAACATTCAAGGCTCCTCACTTGCAACAGGTACACGTTAGCACTAATGTCAAATAAAAGTCTCTCAAAATTTCACAGAAATGCTGTTTTAAGGTTGGGGTTTTTTTGTTGATATTCTTGTTTGGGTTGTGTTGGAGAAGCTACCCGTCATCTGTCAAGTCAAAAAGGGATTTTGTTAGCAAACTAAAACATTCTGTCCCACTCAAAAAGAAATGGACATTTGAGACCCTGGTAAGGACAGGAAATGCCAGTTTGTCATCTCAAATCCTTGCCACTGAAGAAGTCTATCAATTTTTAATATTTCTGCTAATTCAACCTTGGAATTTGACAATTGATCTACAGCATTATCACCAAGTGACATATACTCACTTGATTATACTATTCACTTCACTTGCAGTGAAAAAAAAAAAAAGCATTAGAACTTTTTTTTTTCTTAATCAAGCTGGTAAATGCAGTGCTAGAAACCACTTGTGAGTAAGTACTGTCAAACTTGTCAGACAGCTCCTCTGAATAATATTTTACAGTTTGACACTAATGTGCTTCAGTTTGAATGATACTACGTGGAGTTAACATCCAAATACTAATGGTTGCAATCCTACACTGGATACCTAATTAGAAGTTTGCCATGCAGGGTAAGAAAACAAGCATTTAGAAGAGCATAGCTTGACATCAGTACCTAAAACCAACAAAGAGAATGAATGATTTTACACTAAATAACACCAAGCATACAGGAGGATTGAAAATAAAAGGTGTTTTTCAAAATTTAAAAAAAGAAAACGTCCATTTTATTTTTCATTTCCAACAGCCACCCCAGTCTCAGTGCTTTCTGTCCAGCATTCTACATCAGTAAGAATGTGCCTCAGGACACAAAACAAGCATACTGAATAGACCCAAATACACATCTGTGCTCCAGCAAGTTACAAAATAAAATAATTTCTTCTCCTCTACTTATTCTTCACTTCCATTAACACAGTACTTCACCTCAGTTACAAGACATTTAAGAACAGGACACAGACCAAACTCAATTTTTTAGATGTCATGTACACCACTCCATCCACAGATTTTCGTTTATATTTAAACTGGAAACTCAACAGTCACATACCTTTCATACCTTAAACGCATTATAGTACCTTTACTTCAGGCATTCAGAGACTCTAAGGCAGTTCTGAAGTCCATTTTAAGGGAGTAAGATGCAAAGGGAAGGGACGGGAAATAAGTATCTGCATCCTCATATACTATTGCTCCACAGAAAATAGTTGTGTGAAGCATTCAGAAATTATTTAGGACAAAGAAAAGTTTATGTGGTCTATTCATAGCCAGCAGACCCAACCCTACCATACAAGATAGATGTTAGATTTTCATACTAAAAATCTATATTGGCAGTACATACAGATCATATGTGGTTAGCAAATATTTATGCTGTCAGCTTTGCAGTGTGGTACTCCATACCAAGTTCTGGAGTTCTGACAAAACATTTACCTGTAACATCTACTTTGAAAAAATAAGTTTAAACATAGTCATTATTATATTAACAATCCAGACACATACTCTTGGAATGACAAAAGTAATTGGAAGGTATGTTCTGCTATTGAGAAATCCCAAAGCAGGTGACTCATACAGTATAGAGTTGGATAAACTACCTAATAAGATATTTTGGACTACAAGTCCATACAACCAGGAAAGATGCACAGATTTTTGCACAGAGAAATTCACAGCAGGAACATAATTAAAAAATACGGGGGGGGAGTCTGTTAAAGAAAAAGCATTCAACAGTGGGCTGCTGTACCCACAAATAAAGAATTGCATGACTGGGAGCTATGTTGACAGGTTAAAAGTGAGTAGAAACTACACATGATCAACATAAACCCAGAAGCAGGGCAAAATGACACATAGATGGGGTTATGTCTATATTTGGGAGAAAAATGTGATTTCATTCCATAAACTAGGAAATGAAGTGGTGCCTATATAAAATGTAAAGATTTCATACAGCTGTTTAATTCTGCTGGCACTGAACTTCACTGGAAAACGAATTATTTTGTCTCTAGGCACTAGCACCGCTGTTTGCAATC